>NW_025920169.1:624134-753569 GCF_902686445.1 Sciurus carolinensis | reverse complement strand
TTTCATTTATCAGTGACTGAATACAATTTCTTCTCAGCAATAAATGTAGACTTTTCTAAAAAAGACCATATTTTAGGACACAAAGAAACTTTAGGCAATTTCAAAGTATAAATAACACCTTTCATTCTATCAGATCATAATAAAAAATAATTACAAATAAGGGTTAAGATAAATAAATCTTACTCAAATACCTGGAGTTTTAAAAAACTCACTAGTGAATGATGAATGGAGAGCAGAAGAAGTTAGGGGTGATATAAAAATTACATAGAGGCAAAAGAGAATAATGATGCAAAATACCATAATCTCCAGGATGATAAGAAGGTGATTTTTAAGAAGAAAGTTTATAACATTGGACTTTCAATACATCAAAAAAACTTCATACATTGAAAAAAAAAATGAAAGACACCAAATAAATAATCTATCATTACATCTTATGACCCCAATATAAAAACAACAAATCAACACAGAAATCAGTATAACACAGGAAATAGTTAAAATCAGAGCCATAATCAATGAAATTGAGATTTAAAATTTTTTTAAATCAATGAATTAAAAAGTTGTTTTTCTGAAAAAATAAGTAAAATTGATTAACACTAAACCAAGCTAACCAAGAAAGAGAAAAATTAATTTATTAAAATATAAATGAAAAGGGAAATATCACTACAGGTACCACTGAAATACAGAGAATAATCAAAAGCTATTTTGAGAATTTATATTTATTGAGAAAGAAAATCTTGAAGTTGTTGGCAAATTGCTAAAGACATATGACATACACTAATTAAACCAGGATTATATAAAAAATGTGAACAGATCAATTTCAAGTAATGTAATTGAAGATGCCATCAAAAGAGTACCAACTAACAAAATTCCAGGATCAGATGGGTTCTCAGGTGAGTAACACCAGACTTTTAAGAATTCATACCAAACCTCCTTAAGTTATTACACAAAGGAAGAATAGAAGGAAACTTTTTGAAACACATTCTATGTAGTTTATATCATCCTGATATGAAAATCAGACAAAGACATATTAAGGAAAGAAAACTTTACACCAATATTCTTCATGAACATAGATAAAGGATTCTCAGTAAAGTGCTGGCCAATTACATTGGAAAATTAAAAATGTATTCACCATGATCAAATGGAGTTCTTCCCAGGGCTTCAACATTCTTTTAACATATGGAAATCAAAAAATATAATCCATCACATCAATAGACTTAAAGACAGGAATCAAATGACTACCTCAATAGCTGCAGAAAAAGCATTTGGCAAAATGCATAATACTTTCATGATCAAAACACTAGAAAAACTAGGAATAGAATGAACATAATTGAACATTGTAAAAGCTACGTACACCAACACCACAGCCAACAGCATTCTAAACAAAGAATAACTGAAACCATTACCTCTAAAAAGAAGAACAAGAAAGATATACCCTCTTTTTCAATCTATTCAGCAAAGTCCTAGAATACCTACTCAAAACAATTAGGCAAAAGAAAGAAATTGAAGGAACACAGTTTAGAAAAGAAGTGCTAAACCTATCCCTGTTTGCTAACAATATAATCCTAGATTTACAAGACCCCAAAAATCCACCAGAAAACTTGTAGAACTCATAAATCAAATCAGAAAATTAGCAGGATTCAAAATTTGAACTCATAAATCAATTTTACACCTATACGCAAGAAAAATCAGCTGAAACATAAATTAAGAAAACTAACCCATTCACAATACCCCTCAAATAGAAATAAATACAATACTTGGGAATCAATCTATCAAAAGAAGTGAAAGACCTCTATAGTGAGAAAAAAAAAAAACTAAATAAAGAAATTGAGGAAGACCTCAGAAGATGGAAGAATCTCTCATGTTATTGGATAGACAGAATTATTATTACCAAAATGGCCATAGTACCAAAAGCATTATACAGACACAGTAAAAATTCTATCAAAATTCCAATGACCTTCTTCATGGAAATAAAAAAAGCAGTCATAAAATTTAATCATAAAAATAAGATATCCAGAATAGTAAAGCAATCCTTAGCAAGAAAAGTGAAGCAGGAAGTATCATGATACCAGACTTTATACTCTAGATCTATAGTAACAAAAGAGCATGGTATTGGCACCAAAAGAGGCAAGAAGACCAATGGAGTACAATAGAAGACACAGAGACAAACCGAAATGAACATAGTTATCTCATACTAAACAAAGGCACCACAAATATGCATTGGAGAAAATACAGCTTCTTCAACAAATGGTACTAGAAAAATTGGAAATCCATATATAATATATTGAAAGTTAGCCCTATCTCTCACCCTACACAAAACTTAACCCAATGTGGATCAAGGGCAAAGTATTGAATCAGCAATGCTGCATACACTGGAAAAAAATTATTAGACCAACAATGCAACACATTGGTACAGAAACTGAATCCTCAAAAAGATACTTAAAAAAATTAGTATCAAAAGACAAGGGCTGGGGATATAACTCAGTTGGTAGAGTGTTAGTAAGTGCAAGGTCCTGGGTTCAATCTCCAGTACTGCAAAAATAAATAAATAAATAAATACAGACAATAAATGTGATGGCATCAAACTAAAAACTTCTCCATATCAAAAGACAAAATCAAAAGCATGGAGAGAAAATGTATACATTGGGAAAAAAAAAAAAAAAAACCTTTGCTGTCTGCTCCTCAAATACAGTGTTAATTTCCAGGACAAACAATCATTCAAAGCTTAATGTACAAAAAAAATTCAACAAATGGGCATAGGAATTGAAGAGACACTTTACAGAAGAGGAAATACAATTGGGAAACAAATATATGAAAAAAAGTGTTCAACCTCTCTTGCTATTAAAATAATGCAAATTAAAACCACATTGAGATTTTTCATCACTTAGAATGGCGATTTTCAAGAAGATAAGTAACAAAGTTTGTGAGCTCATGAGCACACAGGGAACAAGGTTTACTCATACATTGCTGGTGGAACTACAAATTGTTGCTACCACCCTGAAAAGCAGTATGGATATCCTCAAAATCTAGGAATGGAACCATCATTTGACCAAGTCATCTCACTCCTTGGTACACAAGTAGTTAAAATTAGCTTATTAAAATGATGTGCCCACATCAATGTTTAAAGCAGTGCACTTTGCAATAGCTAAGCTGTGGAACCAACTGGGTTGCCCTTCAACAGATGAATGAATAAAGAAAATGTGGTATATATACACCCTTCAATATTACCTGAGCATAAAAAAGAATGATATAAAAAATAATGACTTTATGGCATTCAAGAGTGAATAGACAGATCTATAGACTATCATGCTAAGTGAAATAACCTGGTTCCAAAAGCCAAAGTGTGAATGTTTTCTCTGATATGTGGAAGCTAAACCAAGTTAAGAAGGGCATAAGAAAAACAATGGAATTTCAGTAGATTAGACAATGTGGAATGGGTGGAAGGGATGGGGATAGGAAAAGAAAAGAGTGGAATAGAACTGACATAATTTTCCTATGTATACATACAAAAACAACATACTGAACTTCATCACCAGGTACATTCACAGAGTGGGGTCCTAATTTGAATAGGATATATTTCAAGCTTGTAAAATTATATCAAAATAAATTTTACTGTCATGGCCAAGAAGAACCAATAAATAAATTAATATATAAATAGATAAATAAGTAATAAATGACAAATATCAATAAACAGAAGAAAGACCAGTGGAATAGAGGAAAGGCAAAAGGGGAAAGAGGGGGAAATCTAATGGGGAAAATCTGGGACTTGAATTGGAGAAAATTATATTTTGTGCTTGTGCAATTATGTCAAAATAGAACATAGTTTTATTTATAATTGTAATGCATTAATAAAAATTTTTAAAAAGTAACCCTGTAAATGGGAGCTTATCTTGATAAACATGAAATTCAAGTTGGATGTGAAGGAGAGAAGAAAGACAGGAGGAAATTAAAGAATAGAAAAAATGGGAGAGCTTAAAGGAATCTGGGGTTCTACAAAAAAGAACTAAATGAGAAAAATTCCATAGTTTTTATTGAATTTTACCATAAAGAGTGGTGGAGAAAGAGGAGAAAGGGTAGTTACAAAACTTTTCCCAATAAAATTAAAAGACTGTATCAACAGAGAGAATATTTTAGTAAAGTGCACACCAATATTACAGTTATTTCAGAAAAAAAGATGTTTTGATATGGAAATATAGACAAGAATACAACAATTATGTATACATTGTGGGAGGTTTTATTTAAAGGGAAATTTTTGAATACTAATACTTAAAATCATGAAAAACCTTAATGAAAATCAGTGTCAATAATTTGATAGTTTTCTCCCTTTGGATGTATATGTAAAATTTTACCATAAAGTAAGATCACTGTACAGTGAATTTAAATATAGTGTGGGCTACATTTTCATTAATACTACATGAATTATTTTGCACACAGATGAAGAATTTCTCAATTTTATGTGGCATTCAGATGATGTCAAACATTGTTATATGTAAGGGTCACCTCTCAGGTTTTATATATTCTCTTTAGTTTTTAGTGCTTAGGCCCCAGTTTTCTCATTTGCAAAAGAAAATGCCATTCTTCACAGGATCCCACAGTTGGTTCTGACTGACAAAGACAGATGTAGAAATTCAGCTGTCACTCTAATGCTTCTGCCTTTTTTGGTTTCTTATACCATCTTTATTTTGCATTCAAAGATTAAAAGTCAAGCATGGGTGATAGTAAATTACAGAGGCCTTACATTGAACATTAGTGTTAATACACTAGAAACTATATTACAGGGTGAGAAAGAGAGAATGATTTCACACAATTTATATCATATTAAGGGACTAAGAAAAGTCTTCTGTAGTAATCATATTAGTCCTCACATACTAATCAGCATCAGTGTGCAGGCAGGTCATCACAGTCTTCTGACACTCATTGCTGAGATCCAGCACTAGCAGTGTTGTAATTGTCACAAGTGATGGAGTAGGCATCAGCAAGGTGGAGAACAAAGCAACACAAACTCAAGGAATGGATGCTAAGTTCTAAATTTTATTTTTCCCTGCCAGTTTTTTATACATTAAAAGGTTGACAGTTGCACATGTTTTTCCAGAACAGGAGAAGATCACAAGGAAAAATAACATAAATAACTTACATAATCATTTCTAAACCATGCAATGAAGTATTCTAATTATTTTTAGTAATTGCTTACTCATGATAACATATAACTAAACAATAAGACATAATAATATTGCTTAACTAATCATAAAGGTTAAAGCAAGTTCAGCAGGGTTGAGTAAATGTCAGTTGTGTGGCTACTGCTGTGGTTAATAAGTGCTAGACAGTTTAAGCTAAAAATAATATGACATCATCTTCTACTGTGTGAACTTAATATTGAGGAAACTTTTCTCCAGGGAATAGGTGGCCAATAATATTTACAGCATTTAGTAAATCCTAATCTTTTAAGAAATGGCATATCTTTCACTCTTGTATGTATACTTTCAAACCAGATTATAACATGTCCTGATTTTACATCTAAATATCCCATGGGAGATAAAGGAGGGTCTTAAATCCAGGGGCTTAAGAGGCATCCCTCTGTAAGGATGTCATGGCTTTCCATTAATTAAATAAATATTGTCATAAGGAGTTTTAACTGTAGAAACTCTATTATCTTTATTTCTTCTCTTCCTGTTAATCATTCCTGATGGGTTTGGAGTTATTTGCCTACATACTTCAGGTTATCTGAGAGTAGTCAACAGGGGATGTGCAGCTAAAGTCTATTTTTGTATTTTCTCATAACATTCTTGGTTACTCAGTTACATTACAAATGACTAAATCTGAAATCACTGTTCCATTAGAAGTCTGTTTTTTATGTTTAATGCTGGTTCTGTTAAGACCCCTGTTTCAGGGAAAACACATAAAATATTAATAGTAAACCTACACATATTAAGCAAGCAAGGAAGGAAAGTCCACAACCCAATTCCCAACATGATGAGACTTTGCAAACACCTTTATTACTCAGCAAAATCTTTGTCAAGTACTGAGGGGAATTGTAGGTGGCATAACAACTCATCACTGACAACCTCCTTTTTCCAATGGGACCATGTGAGGGAACACACAGTGGAGTGTATTAGAGAACCAGAAAAGCCCTGAAGCACCTACAGCATTGTCTTTGCCTTTTACCTGCTCTAGGAAAGACATAAAATGGGAAAATAGCTGAAGAAGGAAAAGTATTGCTACTGTATTGCTAATTGTTGCTTCTTATAGAGAGCCACACCTAATGCTGATTTGTAAAACAATCCACTAAAGCTCTATCCTTTTATAAAAAACACTTACTGGCAAATTTGAAAGAAAAATGATTCATCTGACTGGAAGTTGGATCTTTGGCTTTGTACAAAATTTATGCTCATGAAATGAACATATTTGCTGAAAGAAGGTTCTATCAAAGAGGAAAAGCAAACTTATCGCTTGGTTTCTGGGAACACAGCCAGGAGGCTTGGTTTCAGGATAAATTGTTGCTGCAGCTTTTGGGATACTTCTTCCATGAGGAAAGATCTTGAAGGTTGGAAGTGGTGGCACAGTCCTTTCATCTCTGAGTCAAGAGTGCAGTGTCTTGAAGATGCTCATCTGTATTCCATAGGGATATTTATGCTGAACGAAGAGAAAAATCTAAATGTAGACTTCAGCCTGCAAATTTCCAAGACCATTTTTGCTACAAACTGAAATGGACTGCAGTTTATTCCTGGGATTTTTTGCTATAAAAAGTTTTTTGATATCAGAATTAATCCCTGATTTACTCTTACAGTTGGAGACAACTAAATAATGCAGTAGCTCTTTCTAAAAACTTTTATGGGGAATGGAGAAAGTAGAGAAGATAAATAAAACTTTAAATTATTTTTTGGAATGATTTTACAGATAAATTTGCATCATAGTTGACTCTAGTATTTATCTAAAAACATTTAAAGGTATTCTAATTTTACACAATGCTAACAATATTCATTTAACTTTAGGAAATCCTTGTTCTCTTTTGGCCTCAACTCCATGATTTGAAGAATTTACCCTATCTATACAAAGGGATTTTAAGGATCAAATACTTAAAACTTAGTGGCAAATATTATTTACACATTTGGAAGAAAGCTCTATATATATGCAGCATCACTCTTACTATCATTCAGCTTATCCATCTGAAAGAGATATTATATGGTTTTAATAATTATATAATAAGAGTGACTCAAGAGCACTTGGACTGGTATGTTTGATTTATTCCTCAATCTCTGAGACTGGCGTCCACAGACAATAATCAGAAGGAAGAATAAATAGAATTAGAAACACAGAAATAAATGCAAAGATGAATTTACTAACTAGAAATACTAAACTCTAGAGATCTGGCCACAGTGTAAATTTTGCTCTCCTGTTCTCCAAGTAAATGCATCCTCCTCATATAGTCCTCATATATTTTAATCCTGGCAATTTTTTACTCTGTAAAGATTAAGTCACCTTCTATCCTTAACCCTGAGCATCACTTCATAAACCTTTACTCTTCCTTACTACATGTTGCAGGCATGTAAAACAAAGTGTTCTAAATATATACACATTACAGTAATTTTTAGGGCTGAAAACAAAAATGTCTTCTATAACAGCAGCACACAAAATTTATTTATCAAGGGCCAGGGAGATAGCTCAATTGATAGAGTGCTTGCCTTTCAAGTACAAGGTCCTGGGTTCAATCCCCAGCATCATAAAAAAAGAAATTATTTATCAAGGTAGCTAAGACATGTCCCAGGTTATTCAATAAGAGCTTCTAATAAAGTTTAAAACTGCTGTAATTAGTTGCTATCTAACTACTTTTAGTTTACTAAAATAAGTATTTTACATTGATACTTCATTTTGATGTTTTAGTAGTGAATTTATTTTAAGTATATCTTTCATCATCAATTATTCACATTTAATAAACAAGATCAAAACAATAACATGAAATTACATCAATTTTGTGTTATGCTCTATGTATGATAACTTTCTATATTCTAAGCCTTAGCACTGGAATGCATGGCAATACTTCAGAGGAACATTTGGTTTTACATTACACAGATCACTATACACATTCTGGATAATTCAAGAGTGACATTGCCAGCAAGGAGATGATTATATAGGATGATGCATATGATATTCTTCACACAATGTCCAGAAGATAGTAAGCATTTTAAATTGCTAATACATTGTAATCAAACTTTTGTCATGTTTTCAAGAGCTCTAAAAACACTGTCACTTATTGTAACTGAAATATTTCTGTTCAGTACACTGAACAAAATTATTTATCAAGAAATTTGTTATGTGTATATAAGCAAGATTAATCTCACATATTCCTATGTGAACACAGCATAATTTGTTAGGTTTTATTGCCCATACTTTCTTTTGTACCCCCATGCCCTGTTCCTCTCTATCCCTTTTCTTTACTTTATTGATCTCCCTAATATTTTCATGAGAGTCACCACCATTGTTTCTTTCCTGTCCAACATCAGCATATGAGAGAAAGCATTAAACACCTGACTTTCTGAGTCAGGCTTATTTAACTCAGCATGATGTTCTCCAACTCAAGTCATTTACAAACAAAAAATGAAATTCCATGCTTCCTTATGACTGCACAAAACTCCATATATATATACACACACACACACCTCACATTCTTTATCCATTTATATATTGGCAGGCACATTGATGGTTCTATAACTTGGTTATTCTGAATTATACTGCTACAACAATTGGCATGCATGAAGATACTGATGTTTGATGGCATGGAATAATTGACCAAAGATATCATAAACAGAAATTGATAGTACAAAAATTCATGTTTTTGTTGTTGTATGTCTTCAGATTAATTATCACGCAAATAATGCTTATTGTGTTCAAACACTTTCATAGTATACTAGAATTCTGTTCCATCATGGGTTCTACTAAGAGAAAGAAGTGAAAGAAATTTTACAGTTTTTCTCTGTATTTCTACTGCAGTTTCAACCACTACAGTTTTATCATATTTATAAAGCTTTTTTGTAAAGTTTTATTCAAAAGATATGTTCAAATCACCTTAGCATACCATACAAAATGCTTTTTTTTTTTTTTTTTTTTGCGGTGGGGATCGAACTCAGGGACTTGTGCTTTCAAGGCAAGCACTCTATCAGCTGAGCTATCTCCCCAGTCCCAAAATGCTTCTTAAAGATTGTAACTTCATGAAATCCAATTATTAAACCAACTGTGTTTTAACATGCTCTGATCTTTTAGCAGGCCTTCCAATGAGGGAATAACAACCCAAGACAACACTGACCTATGTATGAGAATCTCTTCACCTAGGTACACTAGAAAACCACTTACCCAGCATCTTCACAGAAGACATTCTATTACAAAACCCAATTTATTTCTTCAAGATAGCCAGAACATTCTCTCTCTTGTGATATGGCACTACATTTTCTCCCCAGGGAGAACTTACACGTTGAACATGAAAATCAGTGTGCTCTGTCATGAATTGTCCCTAAGTTCAATTGCTAGTATTCCACAAAAAGGGGGGGGGGAAGGAGTTGGTGAACCAGGATTAAAATACTATCATTTCTTAGTAAATCAAAAGTATAGCTGGTAGACTGTGAACATATGTTCCTGATATAAAATGTGAAGACAAAAGTAGTATTCCATTTGTGTAATCATACATTACATAGGGTAATGGTGTTTGATTCATTGTGTTATTGTTTCTTCCCCCCCACCCCTATTTTTCCTCTATTCAGTTTCTCCTTCCTTCATTCTTGCCTTTCTCCCACAAATAGAATGCCTCTACTTCATGTACAGAGAAACAAGTTGTACCCCATTTATTTACAATAAAAAAGTAGTACTCCAAAACAATCCAGTGTTAACTGTAAATTGCATTTATTCTTAGTTGAGCATACTTTACTCATTATCCAGATCAATTTTATTACAGTGCAAACAACATATAAACCTTCTAAAATATTTTGTAATATCATCATTCATGAGTTGAACTATTTTTTGTTTAATCACAATTGCTACTTCTGACATACTGAAGACTATACTATTTAGTATTTTCAGCTATACTATATATGCTTTGGTGTGGATTTTACCTCTAAACCTGGCTTAGTCAAATGAATAAAGAAAAGCACTAATGTATTAAAATGACAATGATGAAATGAAACAATATGATCCTTGGGACCTTTTAAAATCTTCATTCCATTCCATTTAGATTCAATTATTACATATATGTTATTAATTAAAATTCAAATATGAGAGTTTATATTAACTATATGCAAACTTATGTAAAGCAAATAAATAGTATATGCCGTATAATGCACTTTCACCCAAATAGCATTTAATTACATGGAATTTTTGTTTCCTTTTATTACAAAAGTGGTTTGGTTTTGGCTTTTGGAAAAAAAATACTGTGGAATAAATCTTTTTCTGCACTACTTCAGTTATTGAATGAAATACATGAGAATTCTTCTGTTTAGCTAACATTCACCTATATTAAGATGATAAGCTTGACATTGGCCTAGAATATATGCTAGTGTACTAAAGGGGGTCAGTTCAAATTACATTCAGATACACAGAAGGTATCTTCTGTGTATTTCAAGAATGCCATTAATAAGAAGAGGGAGAAAGTTAACACCAATGACAGAAGCAGTAAAATTTGCCCTTTGGGTTCTAATTTCAATAGACCTTTTTGCTCTGTGGATATCCATTTGAGCTTATATGAAATCGGTGCTATGAAGGCCTATGCTTCTATCAATATACAATTGGCTAACTCTGCTAGAATGAACTGTTTATATTCTGGAAAAATATTCAGTATGTTGATAAGCTATTCTGTATTTTGAAAAATAAATATTTTCATAAATATATAAAAAAAACACTTTTTACACAGGTCCATGAGGATGTTTTGAATATTTGTCATTTTTTATATTTATATTTTATTCTATTAAACAAATATAAATATGCAATTAAATACAAGACACATATGAAATGTATATTAGAAATATTTTGGAGAATTATCAGTTAGAATAATTACCTTTGGTTTGTATTAATTTTATCTTCATAGTCCCCTTGATTCACAGCACTGACCAATTAAAAATGGAGATTAGATATAAAAAATGCTTCTAGGAATATGACATAAAAAATTCTGAAACAGATAAAAGAATATTTTAATTAATCATTCTCATTGAAATTATGTGCTGGAGCAATTTAAAAAAAATTTTGTTAAAAAGTTAATTCCTTTGTTCTCTGAAGTACACAGATTTCTGCTAAGTCTTCAATGATTGGTGCAAATGGAATGTGTGGTTATATTTTTTTCAGAAATATATTGGGATAATTCAATGTGGCTTATGGTGAGGAAAATAAAAGACAATCTTTTGGAGCTGAACCCCTGTTTTTGCATAAAATACAGTAAACTGGTGCAACATATCTAGCAACAAACTATCCTAAGTATTTCTCCCCCTCACAAAGAAAGTTCAAGGAAAGACACTAAGATATATTTGAGATTCATAATCTGGTAATATCAATCATTTCTATATGTATTTATTCAAACATGGGAGGCAATGTTTGATGTTCTTAGGATAAAGAAGTGTATAAAACAAAATCTCTTTAATCTGAGTACATCATGTTCCACCGGTACTGAGACACAGTTTGCATCAAGGTACTTAATGTTTCACCTTTATGCCCCATAGAAGAGCTCTCAAATATTTCAGCAAAAAAGAAAAGAAAAAAAAAGCATTCTAGGTGATGTCAAAGTCTTGGGCAACTGGAGAAGACCCCACAGATGATGTAAATTAAGTAATATTTTCACAGTATGTTTTCCTTTCATAGACACCCTGTTCCACTCAGACCACTTGCAGAGTTGATGTATCAAAATAAGACTATAAAATGACAAAGAGGTTTACTGTTTGGTCTTTGGTCATAAAAAACTTGAAGTAAACAAATTTGTGCCAAGTCTTAGTGAGTTGGTTTAGGCCAATTACCCCACCCTCATTCTCTCTTTCTCTCTCAGCTCAGTCTCTCTATTGCTTTTATATGATTTTAAAAATCAAACTTACAATCTTATGTCCATGTTCAAAAGCTGGAACACCATACCTATCTTTGGTTATAGTCTTGTAAATTTCTGTTTCAAACATGGAGAGAGGCAAAAATCTGCAAATAGGCAATTTCAATTTGCTAGGACACCAAATCAGTAACCTGTATTTGCCCTATAGAAGGCAACATATAACCTGTAATGTATATAATGTGTACATTGCTAAGAGAACATGTGTTAGCTAATTAATATAGTTAGCTGATTATTTGGGCATCCATAACCTGCTTATGAGCATCCCCCGGGGCAGGCACAGACCCCCAGCTTTTTGTACACATCCTCTGTCACGTATGGCTTCAGCCATAGAAGATGCCATAACTGAACAATTACTATGTGTCATATGATCAAAATAAATGGGAACAAGACCAATAAACTCTAATTGAGATCCTTAGAAAACTTTAAGAACTTCTTTGTACTCTTGTCAATTTATTACAGTGTTTTAAAAGTGTTAATAGGAAGGAAGATAGAGTGTACAAAATATTCCTGTATTTTATTACATCTTTTGGTAGAAATCTACATACATACTTTGATTCAGTTATGTCTCATTACAGTGTGACCTTTTCTTGGGTACAGTTACTGAGTTTTCATAATTCTGAAGTAAATTTATTTGTAGCAACTATTCAAACAGTAAGATTTAGAAGGGGCTATCTCTGTTCATTAAAACGTGGGTAGTAAGTGAGCATGATGGCACATGCCTAAGTAGGCGAACTGCAAGTTTGAGGTCAGCCTAAGCATCTTAGTAAGAACATGCCTCAAAATAAAAAAAAGAAAAAGAAAAAGAACTACATGTAGTTGATCAGTGAGGAGATCCTGGGTTCCATCCCCAGTACAAAAAAATCATGCGATAGTGACAACTGCTGTTTTTAAATCTCAGTGGAAATCATACTAATGAGCTAACTTGGAGAAAAATCATCATTAATTCTCAAAACTTCATTTGACAGATAAATAATCATTACATCTCATTGAACTCTCCCACATACCCAAGAAAAAAATTAGAAAATACAACAATCATTCTAACCAAGAATAATGTGGGATCTGCTTCTGAATTACATATACTACCTTGCAGGAATTAACTGAAATATTTCTACTTTTCAAAACCAAAACCCAGGTCATCAAAATTCTAAACTTCATTTGAGATGAGATTCTATGGATTAAATTTCAGGTTAGCCTCAAAGGTTTGAGAGTCCAAAACAATTTTATTCAAATTTAAGTTTAAAGAGTTAATCTTATATTTATGCAAAACCCATTTAAATAAAAATTATTGAAAAACAGAAGTACCATTTCAAAATATTCTTAAAAAGTAGAAATTCATCAATGAGAAAAATAAAACTGATCACAAGTTTTACAAAAATCATCTCCTTTTCTGAAAACACTGTCTATTAGATATAGGAGTAAAACAGAATTACATGATGGTAAGATGGGATTCATTTAAGTGTACTTCTAATTTGAGTCACTTTTGATTGTTTATTTTTGAACAAATGATATTCTTGCAATTTGAAGCACAATTTAGACCTTTTTGACCAAAGCTTCTATATAATAGCCTCAAAGATTTAGCAAGAAATTCAGGAAGTGTGGTTTTATGAAATGTTTTCAAATATAGAATTTACTTTTCTAAAACAAGATATGGGAGAATTTGCAATTATGTGGAAAAGAAAACAGGGCATGGAACATTTGTATCTTTGACATACATATCTGAGTAGTCACTGTCTATGTAACTTGATTGTATTCCTGCCAGAGGAGTAATTGAAATACAGGACATTCCAAATGAGATTCTTATAGATCAAGAACTTCAGAACCCTTGAGTGATAGTTTACTTCATAAGTCTACAACAGGGTTTTTTTTTTTTTTTTGAGGGAATATAAGACCCATTTATGGGAAAACACCTGCTTTTTTATAGTAGAGATGCTGGTTCTATGAGTATCTGACCACTCAGCTGAAATAGGCATATGCAAGTTCTCATGACCAGATTTTTACTCAGTTGTTTCCCATGTTTTGGGTCCTGGGATGCAAGATAGGTCCATCTCTACACCTGAATCCAATGCACTCCAACCCCATAGAAAATGGGAGGCTCAGGCAATAGTGCAGAAACTTTTGTTATGGTCAAAGTCTTTAACTTGAGGTTTTACAAGTGTAGAAAATTTCAAAGAATGCAGGAACAAAATACATTAGAACATTGTAACTGTAGAATTATTGATGTAACTTAAGTCAACATAAAGAATGCCAAATGTGGTTAAGATAAAGAAGCAGCAAAAAGACTCATTTCTTCTCCATTTTAAAAGTGTAGACACTAAGAATTGAGAAGAAGGTGTATTTGTGAAATAATTATGGAAATATATAGAATTTACATATGTCTCTACATGTTTTAGTTGTAAGATAAATGTTTGTTAATTATTGACAGTTTTAGAATTATTATGAAGACATTTTACTTTCTTTTACCCATGCTAAGTCTTTGAAATACAATGTGTATTTTAGACTTACAGTATCTCAATTCAGACCAACCCCATTTCAAGTTCTCAATAGCTACATGTCATCTGTATGCTGTCTACTGGACTGGACAGCATACTTCTAGATAGATTGTAGACACAGACTGTGAAAAATTT
Organism: Sciurus carolinensis; assembly: GCF_902686445.1. Taxonomy (NCBI): domain Eukaryota; kingdom Metazoa; phylum Chordata; class Mammalia; order Rodentia; family Sciuridae; genus Sciurus; species Sciurus carolinensis. The sequence continues at coordinate 738,884 of NW_025920169.1, read as the reverse complement.
CCAATGGTGTGAAAACCTTCATAATTTGAAAATTTCAAATTATAACTTGGAATTTTACCAACATCACTCATATAAACATAAAACAATTAAAATATCAGTTAAACATAAGAACATAATTTCTATGAAGCTATAATTATTAAAGTATTTCTACATTTCTTATTCTACATTCAATCTACCTCATGTCCTGTTCTTGACTTTATTATTTTGTGAATGACAAATGAAAGAGTACTATCAATAATAATAACAGTTAATATCTGAGTATTTTACTATGTATCCAGCAATGTTCAAAGTGCTTTACATGAATCAACTCATTTAAGGAGAAAAAGAGGCAACTTATTTAAAATATTCAACCTCCCAAATATAGTTATGTTAATAATATAGAAGATATATTTAAGCACAATTGTTTATTTCAACATTTTCATTTTGTATATGCACATATCTTAATAGTTTTACATTATTTCAAGAACTCCTGAAGATGACAGATTAGAGGCACTCAAGGCTTACCTACTGCTCGATGAGACTGAACCAAAATGGAAGGTATGCAGCTGCATGTTGAGGTAGGGACCATAGAAAAGTATGAGAGTGCAAACACAGGGAACCAGCGATCAGGCAAATCCTCAAAATATTGTGCTTTAGAATAAAAAGAGACTTGGGATCTACATAGCAAGTTATCAATAGAGAAGAAACTCTCTACACTTTGCAGAAAATTCATCAATGCCATAATGAGGAGCTATCTGAAGATGGGTCCCACTGTCTGAGTTTATTGCAATAGAGATCAAAAACACCTGCACTTTTTTTATATCTCCAAGATCCAATGTCCTCTCCTCTTCTCTGTTCCAGCAGGTGTTCACTCTGAGAGTCAGTTTGGGCCCAGAAAGGGACTGCTGAGGACTCTAGGCAATGGAAAATATGATCTATGAGGCAGAGAGAAGCAAGAAGACACTTCTACATAAAATGTATGGTTGGATTTCATGAAAAGGAGGGACAGCAGCTCTGTGTTGTCTTACAAGAGGGCTGGGTCCAGAAGCACCATGGCTTGAACTGGAAAATCTCTTCATTCAGGAGTCTCCCTACCCCAGTGCAGATCCCACTGATTTGGTCACTTCTTTCACACAGAGACAGATGACAAACCACTACAGTTTGAATATTTGCCACTGGCCCAAGAGTACAGACTGAAAATCTTGGGACCAAGGGTGAGCAAACCAGACTGGTTCACAGGCTTGGAGGCTGAGAGGCTGGTGGATGGCTCCAACTGTCACAACAACCCCATTCCTGATGCAAAATCAGAAACCTTGGTCATGAATGTAGCCCTGCTGCTGATAACTTTGCATTAGCCTAGGCTTGTGGGCAAGGAGAGGTTGAGCTCCATCCATGCACTGCTGGAAGTGGTTTGGCCTGCCTGAGCTGGAGCTGAAAAGGAACACATCATACTGCCACCAGCACCCACAACATCCCCATACCTGGCAAATGACAAAAATGTGAGGTCTTGGAAAGAAGTGTTTGTATCTTAAATATCTTGGCAAGGAGAAATACCACATTCTTTGATTTTTTTCTTTCATATTAATTTTGTTCTTTGTTGTTTTGTTTCCATTTTTTAATACTTTTATCCAATTTTATTAAATGTTTTAATATTTAATTGGACTTTTGCTCTTGTCTCTACTTTCTTATTTTTATTCCTTTTTCTTTCTTTTCATTTTTCTTCTTTCTTCTTTTTCCTCCCTTTAACATTTTATCCAAGGGGTGGGTGGGGTGGGGGGAAGGAAAAAATAACAGAATGAATCAAACCTCATTATCCTATGTGAATGTATGATTATGCAAATGGTATGCTGTTACTCCATGTACAAACAGAAACAACATGTATCCCATTTGTTTACAATAAAAATAAATTAAAAAAGAAATACTAAAAAAAATTACTCAGTATCTTTTTTTTTTTTTTTTTTTGCACAATACTGAGAATTAAACCCAGGGTTGCTCGTCCACTGAGCTACAAGTCTTTTTTTATTTTTTACTTTTAAGACAGAATATCAGGGTTGGGACTTTAACTAAGTGACAGAGCACTTGCATAGCATGTGTGAGGCAATGGATTTGATCCTTAGAACCACATAAAATAAAGACATTCTCTCCATCTACAACAACAATAAATAAATAAATAAATAAATAAATAAATAGATAAATACAGGATATCGTTAAATACCCAGGCTAACATCTAACTTGAAATAGTCCTGCCTCAGCCTCCAGAGTAGATGGGTTATAGGTGTGAGTCAATGTGCCCAGTTATTTCAGTATTAATTTTATTTTCATTAAGGTCCAATTTTTAATCTATTCTATATTATGAGTATTCCTTTCTTCTCTCTGGTTAGTGGGGTTACAGAGGTTCTTTTTTATATATTTTTATTGTATTTTGATATGTGATTTGCTTTCAAGTTGTTTGTTGTTACTGGTGGTCATCTTCTACTCTCAAACCAGTACTATGGATTAAGACCAGCACCTGGAAGGCAATGAATAGATGTTATGACACTGAGCTTTGGCCCTGACCCAGATGAGAGAACTTTTACCTTAGTCTATCCAGGACTGAGTCTTGCTCAAACTTTGATGGATCCTTCAACTTAAAAATAGGGTAGAGAAAAGCACCCAGCAGACAATCTAGCTGCAAGTATGCACAGATGACAGGGGTGGTCTGAAGACTACTACAGTCCCTGAGCAACAACAGAGAAATAACACAACTGTTGTGACCATGGAGCTAGTAAGAGGCCCTAGAATGGGCTGCACCAAAATCCTCTTACACTGCACAGTGCTAACAAGTGCTGGAGACACAGCCTTGTAAAGTATACTCTGTATATTCCACTGTCTATATCATACTTGCATGAACTAGCAGAGGAACTCCACTCACAGAAGGCCTACAAAGAAAGCAAATCCCTTGGGTTCTCACAAAGTACTCAGAGTCAAAATCCACCAAACACAGTCTAAGGAACTTCAGGGAAACTACAGCATAAACTCCATTTGCAATGAATCTCAGCACTACAAAACAAACCAATATCCCAGCACAAAATGTGTAAAAAAGAAGGCTACTCACTGAGAAGACCCTCACATAATACTGGAAGAGATCACCAGTTCAACAGATGAGAAAGTCTCAACACAGAAACAAAAATATAAAACAAAGCAACACAACTCCTAAAGTTCATAACTCCCCAGGAACCAAAACCATAAGTACCAATGGAGATGAAATGCGGGAACAAAGAAGTTTAATAACTGATTATTAAAATGATCAAATGAGAGCTGGTGTTGTACATAGCTCAGTGGTAGAACACTTGCCTCACACATGTGAGGCACTGCATTCAATCCTCAGTACCACAGAAGGTAAATAAATAAAATAAAGGTATTTTGTCCATCTACAATTAAAGTGTTTTAAGAAATGATTACATGAATTCAAAGAAAATACAAATAAGCAGATTGATAAATTAAGGCAGACAATGCAATTTAAAAGAGCAATTTAATAAGGAGAGATTCTGGGGGAAAAAACAAACAGAAATCTTAGAAATAAAACACTCACTAAGTCAAAATAAAACCTCCAGTTCCAAGTCTCACCAATAGACTAGATCAAGCATAAAACAAATTTTCAGAGCTTGAAGACAGGGTGGATGAACTAGAATATTTGCACTTATTAATAAGGAAGGGTTATCAAGAAACTATAAACTGTATATTGATATTAAAACTCTGGAACAATGTTAAAAAGATCAAGCTTAAGACCCATATGGCATTTATTGGTAAATGGATGGAGTTGTAGAAAATCATGCTAAGTAAAATAAGTCAAACCCAAAGAACCAAAGACTGAATACTTTCTCTGATACACAGAAGCTAATTCATCATAAGCAGGGAGGGATAGAAAAGATTAGTTGCTCTATATTAGGTAGAGGGGAGTGAAGGGAGGGGAAGGGGTATGGAGGAAAGAATTATAGTAGAGTGAAACAGACATTATTACCTCATGTGCATGTATGATTACATAACTGATGTGATCCTGCAATATGTACAATCAGAAAAATGAGAGATTACCTCCATTTATGTATGATCTATCAAAATGTGTAAATGCCTTTTACAGTCATGTACAACAAATTAGAACAAATTTTAAAAATTAGCTTAAAAAAAGACTTGGGGCTGGGGATATAGCTCAGTTGGTAGAGTGCTTGCCTCACAAGCACAAGGCCCTGGATTCAATCCCCAGCACAACACACACAAAAATGTACCTATAAAAAAGAGACTCATCATTCTAGAGGAAGGAATAAAGATACAGGTTAAAGTCATACAAAATTTAATCAGTGAAGTAACACCAGAAAATTTCACAATCTTGAAATGATAATGGAGTGCCAAATAGAAATGACCAGAAAAAGAACCTCTCCATGAACATTATAATTAAAATAATAAAAATACAGAAGGATGACTATTAAAAGCTGCAAGAGAGAAGCACCAAATAATTTATAAAGGAAAACCCATCAGAATAATAGGAGATTTCTCAACAAAAACTCTAACATCCAGGAGGGCATGAACTGATATATTTCAAGACCTGGAAGAGCAAAACTGCCAAACTAAATTATTATATCCAGCAAACTTATCTTTCAGATCAAAGAAGAGATAGGCTTTCCAAGATAAACATGAATTAAAAGAATTCATGACTACTAAACCATACATAGTCCTACACTCAGATGAGGAACCAGACAGCACAACCAGAAAAGAATATGGAAGAATTAATCTCACTAGAAGTGTAGTTAAGCAAAAGAGGAACAAGTAAAAATCAAACATGATTGTATCAGTAAATCAACAAAAACTTAAAGGTAAGTAAAGAAATGAACACAAAATTCTCAAAACAACCAAAAGAAAACTAATGATGATAGAAACTAGTATATTACTTTCAATATACTTTCAATATATCCCTTAATGAAAATGATGTAAATTCTCTAATTAAAAGACACAGACTACCTAATAGGATTTTTAAAAAGGTCCATCTGCTTACTATTTGTAAGAACTACACCTCACTACCAAAAACATTTATTCATAAATTGAAAATGAAAGTATGGAAAATGCAATTCCCATCAAATGGAATCTTAAACAAGCAAGAGTAACCAGACATATATCCAACAAAGCTGTCATGACCTCAAATCAGTTATGAGACAAAGTAGGTCCTTATACTCTGAAAAAATGAATAATCCATCTCAAGAAAATGTAATGGTTGTAAATATAGATGTACCAATGTCATCGAATTCAACTTTATAAAACATATTTCAGGACTTATAGTGAGAGACCAGTCTCAATTCAGTAGTGGTGAGTGACGTCTATATCTTAGTGTTACCAAGAGACAGATCTTCCAGAACTGCCCCACCCCCAAAATCAACTGAGAGACATTAGAATTACAGTATAGATCAAATGGACTTAACATCTCAGACTGTTTCATTTAACACATATAGAGAACACATTCTTTTCTTCAGTATACAGATTTTTCTCTAAAATATACCATATTTTCAGCAAGGAAGCAAGCTCAAGAAATACAAACAAGTTCAAATTTTTCTTACATCTTATAATAACAGAAGGACATTACAAATCAACAGCAAGAGTAACTGCAGATGTTATACAAATACATGGAGATTGAAAACTACACTTCTTAATGAGTAGTGGGTCATTGAAGAAATCAGGGGGGAGATTTAAAATTCCTAAACTCAAATGAAAATGGAAATACAACCCACCAGAACCTATGGGACACAGAGAAAGTAATTAGAAGAGGTAGGTTTATAAGTGCATACATTAAAAAAAAAAAACTTGACAGACCTCAAATAATTAACCCAATTATTATGCATTCCAAGGTATTTTTAAAAAAAGCAAAACAAATCCCAAATCAGGACAAAGAAATAATAGAAATCACAGCAGAAATAAAAAAGAGATAAAATGTACAAGGAAATGATTAATGAAACAGTTGACTCTTTGAAAAGATACACAAAATTAACAAACCCTTAGCCAAATTAACCAAAATAAAGAGAACATCAAAAATAAATAAAATTAAAGTTGAAAAGAGTTATATTACAATAGATACCAATGAAATCCAGAGGATCATGAGGGAATATTTGGAAAACTTCTAACTAATAAACTGTAAAATCTACAAGAAATGGACAAACTTCTAGACACAAATAACGTACCAAAATTAAACCAAGAGGATATAAAATGTCTAAATAGATCAATAACAAATAATGAATTTAAAGCAGTAATAAAGTCTCCTAACAAAGAAAAGCCCCAGGATTAGAAGAATTCACAGTTGAATGTACAAGATTGGTTAAATACCACCAATACTCCTTTAATTATTCTATAAAGTTGAAAGAGAAACCACTCTTCCAAACTCATTCTACAAAGCCAATATCATCCTACTACCAAAATCAGTTAAAAATACACACACACACACACACACACACACACACAATATAGCCAGGTGTGGTGGTGCATTCCTATAATGTCAGCAAATCAGGAGGCTGAGGCAGGAAGAACACCAGTTCAAGACCAGCCTAAGCAGTTTAGCAAGACTCTGTCTCAGAATAAAAAATAAAAAGTAATGTGGATGTGGTAAAGGATGCTTGGCTTCAATCCTTAGTACCAATAAATAAACAAATAAAATTTTAAAATTATATGATCAATTCAACAGATGCAGAAAAAGTCTTCCATAAAATTCAACATCACTTCATGATAAAACCCTCAATAAATTATGACTGTACCTTAACATAATAAAAGCTATATATCACAAAACCATTGCCACCATCATTCTGAAAGGGGAGAAATTTAAAGCATTTCCTCTAAAATTAGGAATGAGACAAGTGTGTCCACTGTACCACTTTAATTTAATACAGAACTGGAAAGTTTATTTTTATTTTTTGCAGTACTGGAGGTAGAATCCAAAGGTAATTTACAACTAAGCTAAATCTCCAGTGATATATAAAAAATGTTATATGTATATTTATTTAAACACATGTTATATATCATATAATGTATATATAATATGCAGTGTTATTTGATATATAATTATATTATGCATAATTATATATACATATATATATATTATAATATATATTTTAAAGGGATACCAGGGATTGAACCCAGGGTTATTGACTACTGAGCCACATCTCCAGCCCTTTTTATATATTTATTTGAGCCAGGGTCTCATTAAATTGCTGCATCTGGCTTCAAACTTCTTATATTCCTGCTTCAGTTTCCTGAGTTGCTGTGATTACAGGCATATGACACCACACCTGGTTGAGAACTGAAAACTTTAACCAAAGAAATATGGCAATAGAAATGGAATTTAAATTATCCCTATTTGCACATGGTTCTATTTTCAACTTAGAAAATCCAGATGAGTCCACCAAAAGTCTTATAGAACTGATAAATTCATGAAGGTAGTAGGATAAAAATCTGGGAAGTGAAAGACCCTCTACAATAAAAATTATACAACACATGAAAAAGAAATTGAAGAAGATATTAGAAGATAAGAAGACATCCAATGTTCATGGGTTGGGAGAAATGGCCATACTACCAAAAGTGACTACAGATTCAATGCAATGCAATCCCGATTAAAATAAATATGACATTCTTCACAAAGCTTTAAAAAAAAAAAAGACAAAATACAGATGGGAGGAAAAGCAATCTTTTTTCCTTTTTTTCTTTTTGGTGCTAGGGATCGAAACCCAGGGCCTTGTGCTTACAAGGCAAGCACTCTACCCAGTGAGCTATCTTCCCAGCCCTGAAAAACAATATTGAATTGCCAAAGCAATTCTGAGCAAAAAAGAATAACGTTGAGGTATCACAATACCCAATTTTGAAAAGTACTATTGTGCCTTAGTAACAGCTTTGGTACTGGCATAAAAACAGATATGTAGAACAAGTGAATACAATAAAAAATGTAGCACCAAACCCATGCAGCTACAGTCAACTGATTCTCAAGAACAGAACCAAGGAGCCAAGATGGCGGACTAGAGGGTGACTGCATCTCCTGTCACTCCAGAACCCAGGATTCAAGAAGGAGAGGCACTGAGAAACTCAGACTAACATAGAGCCATGGGGTGAGTCTGCCCCGCTGGGTGAAGTTTGGCCTGGGCAGAAGGTCTGGACAGGGGCGGCTTCTCAGAGCAGGGCAGGGTAGCTAGATTCTTCCCAGGCAGCTCTTCTCCCTCTAGCAGCAGGCTCATTCCGTGGCCAGATTCTCAGAGCAGACTGCCCAGTGGGATGCTTTTTGCACAGAGCCAGCTTAGAGTCCCGAAGCCAGTGGTGGGCTCCGTCCCATAGGCAGCCTCTGGGACCAGGGCAGGGGCAGCCAGAGACATCTCCAAGCAGCCCTGCTCCCTCTGGTGGCAAACTCCTTCCATGGGCAGCTTCTCGGAGCAGACAGCCAGGTGAGAGCCTTTCTGTACAGAACCAACTCCAGGCTCTGGAACCAGTAGCGGACTGGGGGCAGCTTTCTTCGGAAGCACTGCATTATCAAGTTCCTCCAAGATTTCAGGCTACTGAAGGCTGAGAGGTGATATACTGGAAATCTACAGGGACCGTATAAGCCAATAGAGGAAATCTGCAATATCTCAGAGTCCCACTGATACCTGACCAATATGAGAAAATAAGGGAAGAAAATGTCCCAAACAAACCTGCTATATCAATAAAACCCAAGGACAGCACAGCAGAAGAAATGTCAGAAAGGGAGTTCAGAATGTACAAAATTTAAAAAATCAGGGAAGCAAATGAGGAGATGAAAGAGGAAATGCAGGTATTGAAGGAAGAGATGAAAGAGCAAATGCAGGCATTAAATGATTGCACCAATCAACAGTTAAAAGAGCAAATACTGGAAGCAAGAGATCATTTCAATAAAGAGTTAGAGATGCTGAAAAAAAGCAAACAAACAGAAATCCTAGAAATGAAGGAACCAGTAAACCAAGTTAAGAACTCCATAGAAAGCATATCCAATAAGATAGAACACCTGGAAGACAGAACCTCAGACACTGAAGACAAAATATTTAACCTTGAAAACAAAGTAGAACAAAGAGAGAAAATGGTACAAAATCATGAACAAAATCTACAAGAATTATGGGATATCACGAAAAGGCCAAATTTAAGAATTATTGGGATTGAGGATGGCTTAGAGAAACAAACCAAAGGAATGAACAATCTATTCAATGAAATAATATCAGAAAATTTCCCAAATCTGAAGAATGAAATGGAAAACCAAGTACAAGACACTTATAGGACTCCAAATACACAAAATTACAACAGACCCACACCAAGGCACATTATTATGAATATACCTAACATACAAAATAAAGACAGAATTTTAAAGGCTGGGAGAGAAAAGAATCAAAGTACATTCAGGGGGAAACCAATAAGAATATCAGCAGATTTTTCAATCCAGACCCTAAAAGCTAGAAGGGCCTGGAACAACATTTACCAAGCCCTGAAAGAAAATGGATGCCAACCAAGAATCTTATACCCAGCAAAACTAACTTTCAGATTTGATGATGAAATAAGATCCTTCCATGAAAAACAAAAGCTAAAGGAATTTACAAAAAGAAAGCTGGCATTATAGAACATTTTCAGCAAAACATACCATGAGGAAGAGATGAAAAACAATGATGCAAATAAGCAACAGGAGGAACTAGTCTAAAGGAACAGCCAAATAAAGGAGATACCAAATCATGTCAAAAAACAAATATGAATGAGTCAAATGACTGGGAATACAAATCATATCACAATAATCACCCTGAATATTAATGGCCTGAACTCATCAATCAAAAGACATAAACTGGCAGACTGTATTAAAAAGAAAAATCCAACAATATGCTGCCTGCAAGAGATTCATCTCATAGAAAGAGATACACATAGACTAAAGGTGAAAGGATGGGGAAAAACATATCATGCACACGGACACAGCAAAAAAGCTTGAGTATCCATCCTCATTTCAGATAATGTGGACTTCAAGCCAAAACTAGTCAGAAGGGATAAAGAAGGACATTACATACTGCTTAAAGAGAGCATAAATTAGCAAGACGTAACAATCATAAATATCTATGCCCCAAACATTAGCTCATCCACGTACGTCAAACAAATCCTTCTCAATTCCAGAAATCAAATAGACCACAACACAATAATACTAGACGATTTTAACACACCTCTCTCACCACTGGATAGATCTTCCAAACAAAAATTGAATAAAGAAACCATAGATCTCAATAACACAATCAACAATTTAGACTTAAAGGACATTTATAGAATATAGCATCCAACAAAGAATGAATACACTTTCTTCTCAGCAGCACATGGATCCTTCCCTAAAATAGACCATATTTTATGCCACAAAGCTACTGTTAGCAAATTCAAGAAGATAGAGATACTCCCTTGTATTCTATCATATCATAATGGATTGAAATTAGAAATAAATGACAGAATAAAAAACAGAAACTTCTCCAATACCTGGAGATTAAATAATACACTATTATATGATGAATGGATAACAGAAGACATCAGGAGGGAAATAAAAAATTCTTAGAAGTAAACGAGAACAAAGACACATCATATCAAATTCTCTGGGACACTATGAAAGCAGTACTTAGAGGAAGATTTATTTCATGGGGCACATTCAACAAAAGAAGTAGAAATCAACAAATAAATGACTTAACACTACAGCTCAAAGTCCTAGAAAAAGAAGAGCAGACCATCACAAAAGTAGTAGAAGACAGGAAATAGTTAAAATCAGAGCCAAATTCAATGAAATTGAAACAAAGAAGACAATTGGAAAAATTAACAAAATAAATAGTTGGTTCTTTGAAAAAATAAATAAAATTGATAAACCCTTAGCCACACTAACAAAGAGAAAGAGGGAGAAAACTCAAATTACTAAAATCTGGAATGAACGAGGAAATATCACAACAGACACGAGTGAGATACAAAACATAATTAGAAGCTATTTTGAAAATCTATATTCCAACAACACAGAAAACCTTGAAGACATCAACAAGTTTCTAGAGACATAAGAATTACCTAAATTGAACGAAGAGGATATGCACAAATTAAATAAATCAATTTCAAGCAATGAAATAGAAGAGGTCATCAAAAGCCTACCAACAAAGAAAAGTCTGGGACCTGATGGGTTCTCATCCGAGTTCTACAAAACTTTTAAAGAAGAGCTCATTCCAATACTCCTCAAAGTATTCCATGAAACAGAAGAGGAGGGAAACCTCCCAAACTCATTCTATGAAGTCAATATCACCCTGATACCTAAATCAGACAGAGACACATCGAGGAAAGAAAATTTCAGACCAATATCCTTAATAAACATTGATGCAAAAATTCTCAACAAAATTTTAGCAAATCACATTCAAAAATATATTAAAAAGATAATGCACCATGATCAAGTGGGTTTTATCCTAGGAATGCAAGGTTGGTTCAACATCTGGAAATCAATAAATGTCATTCACCATATCAACAGACTTAAAGTTAAGAATCACATGATTATTTTGATAGATGCAGAAAAAGCATTTGATAAAATACAACATCCCTTCATGCTCAAAACACTAGAAAAAATTGGGATAGTGGGAACATTTCTTAACATTTTAAAGCCCATCTACACTAAGCCCATGGCCAATATCATTTTAAATGGTGAAAAACTGAAAGCATTCCCCCTAAAAATTGGAACAAGTCAGGGAGGCCCTCTTTCACCACTTCTATTCAATATTGTCCTTGAAACTCTAGTGAGAGCAATTAGACAAACCCAAGAAATCAAATGGATACAAATATGAAAAGAAGAACTCAAACTATCCCTGTTCACTGATGACATGATTATATATTTAGAGGAACCTGGAAATTCCACCAGAAAACTTTTAGAACTCATAAGTGAATTCAGTAAAGTAGCAGGTTACAAGATCAATGCTCATAAATCCAATGCATTTTTATACATAAGTGATGAATCTTCAGAAAGAGAAGTTATGAAAACTACCCCATTCACAATAGCATCGAAAAAAATAAAATACTTGGGAATCAATCTCACAAAAGAGGTGAAAGACCTCTACAATGAGAACTACAGAACACTAAAGAAAGAAATTAAAGAAAATCTTAGAAGATGGAAAGATCTCCCATGTTCTTGGACAGGCACAATTAATATTGTCAAAATGGCCATACTACCAAAAGATTTAATGCAATTCCAATTAAAATCCCAATTATATACCTTACAGAAATAGAGCAAGCAATTATGAAATTCATCTGTAAGAATAAGAAACCTAGAATAGCTAAAGCAATCCTCAGTATAAAGAGCGAAGCAGGGGGTATTGCAATACCAGATCTTCAACTCTACTACAAAGCAATAGTAACAAAAATATCATGGTATTGGTACCAAAAGTAGATCAATGGTACAGAATAGAGGACATGGACACAAACCCAAATAAATACAATTTTCTCATACTAGACAAAGGGGCCAAAAATATGCAATGGAGAAAAGATAGCCTCTTCAACAAATGGTGCTGGGAAACCTGGAAAACAAGATGCAACAGAATGAAATTAAACCCCTATCTCTCACCCTGCACAAAACTCAACTCAAAATGGATCAAGGACCTTGGAATCACACCAGAGACCCTGCATCTTGTAGAAGAAAAAGTAGGTCCAAATCTTCAACTTGTTGTCTTAGGATCAGACTTGCTTAACAGGACTCCCATAGCACAAGAAATAAAAGCAAAAATCAACAACTGGGATAGATTCAAACTAACAAGCTTTCTCTCAGCAAAGGAAACTATCAGTAGTGTGAAGAGAGAGTCTACAGAATGGGAGAATATTTTTGCCACTCATACTTCAGATAGAGTGCTAATTTCAAGAATATAGAATACAAATAATCCAATCAACAAATGGACTAAGGAAATTAACAGACACTTCACAGAAGATGTACAAGCAATCAACAGATATATAAAAAAAATGTTCACCATCATTAGTAATGAGAAATGCAAATCAAAACTACCCTAAGATTCCATCTCACCCCAATTAAAATGGCGATTATCAAGAACACAAGCAACAATAGTTGTTGGCGAGGATGTGGGGAAAAAGGTACACTCATACATTGCTGGTGGGGTTTCAAATTAGTACAGTCACTCTGGAAAGCATTATGGAGATTCCTCAGAAAGCTTGGAATGGAACCACCATTTGACCCAGCTATCCCACTCCTTGGCCTATATCCAAAATACTTAAAATCAGTATACTACAGAGATACAGCCACATCAATGTTCATTGCTGCTCAATTCACTATAGCCAGATTGTGGAACCAACCTACATGTCCTTCAATTGATGAATGGATAAAGAAACTGTGGTGTATATATACAATGGAATATTACTCTGCCATAAAGAATGATAAACTTATGGCATTTTCAGGCAAATGGATGAAATTGGAGAATATCATGCTAAATGAGATAAGCCAATCTCAAAAAACTAAAGGACGAATGATCTCGCTGATAAGCATATGATGACAAATAATGGGGGTGGGAGAGGTTAGCATTAGGAGTTCAGTTAGGTTTAGGCTTAGGGTTAAGGATGGTGGCAAGAATGGAGGAAGGAAGGACTGTATAGAGGGAAAGAGGAGTGGGAGGGGTGGAGCAGGAGGAAAAAATAAGAGAATGAATCAAACAACATTACCCTATGTAAATTTATGATTACACAAATGGTATGCCTTGACTCCATGTACAGAATAACAACATGTATCCCATTTGTTTACAATAAAAAAAAAGAACAGAGCCAAATACATGTTGAAAAAGACAGCCTCTTTAGCAATGGTACTGGAAAAACTGGACTTACACCTCAAGAAGACTGAAACCAGATGTCTCTCTCTCTCTCATCCTGTACAAAAATCAACTCAAATTTTATCAAAGTCCTTAATGTGTGACCCAAAGTTTGAATCTAGAGGAAAACATAGGGAAACTCTTTAAGACATAGGTACACATAATGATTTCATGAACAGGACTCCAATAACTCAGGAACTAATTGGAAAGATTGACAAATTGCAGTTACATCAAGTTAAAAAGCTTTGACCCAGCAAAGAAAATCATCAAAAGAGTAAAGAGATAAGCCATTATGGAAAATAGTATGGAGATTACATAAAAAACTAAAAATAGAATTATCATTTGATCCAGCTTTATCAGGGTACATCAAAGTCAGAAAACTATAATAAAACCTATAGTACTATTTATTGTGGCACTATTAACAGTAGCTATGTTATGGTATTTGTCCAGGTGACCATCAGCAGATGGATGAAGAAAATGTAAACATACATGATAGAGTATTATTCATCCATAAAGAAGAATGAAATAATGTCATTGTAGAAAAATGGATGATAAAGTCATTACAATTTTAGATGTATGTAAAAACAAGTATTTCAAATCAGTGTCAAATCTTATATTTAATGACAGCAGTTTGCTGATTACAAAATTTTTTTTCCATAATAGTGGAATAACAATGTTATTTAATCCTGCAAACAACTCTGTAAGGTAAAAAGAGTAGGTGTCTTCAACCCTATTCTACAGACCAGGAAACTAAAGATTAGAGAATTGATGTGATTTTTTTCTAATTAACATGACCAGGAGGTGAACTGGAAATTCTGAATGCAGAAATATTCAGAATCTAGCCTTCTTTAGTTAATGTGATACTTCCTGGGACCAAGATCAATTTGTTTTAATAAACTGTTGGCCAACAAATAATCCAGTGAATAAAAGGAAAATTTTAGTGACAAAAGAAAAGTTAGATTTTTTTAAATGCATTAATCTTTTGTGAACATTTTCACTCCTGCAGAAATTTAATTGGTTATGTTTTAGTTAGCTTTCCATCACTGTGACAAAATTGGCAGGAGTAAAGATTTATCTTGGCTCATGGTTTTTTACCCTGGTCACTTGGCCCCATTGCTATGGATCAATGGCAAAGCAGATCATCCTGGTGGAGAGAGAGCACATGGCAGAGCAGACCTGATCATTTCATGGCAGCTGGGAAAAAGAGAGAGCAAGAGAAAAGACATAGGGTCAAAACAAGTCCTACAAGTGCATACTTTTAGTCATCCACAATTTCCAACTAGATCCTGCCTCCTAAAGTTTCCACAGCTGAGAGTCAAACCTCCAACACTTAAAACCTTTAAGGGTTATCCCAGATCCAAACTTAAAAAAGTTAAATTTTTTATTGTTTTTTGTTTGTTTATTTTTTGAATAGTGGAAGTTTTATGGGTAAAATTTTCAAAATAAAATATAATTTTAAGATTTTTTATAAAGCTAATGTATTAACTTATATCTGGAGTTCTTTTTCATACTGAAGAAATGTTTCAGAAGAGTATTTTTCAAAATCAACTGACTTCAGATTAAAGAAAAGATTTTACTGACCCAATTAGCTGATATAGTGCACCAAAACAAACAATAATTTCCATTTTGCAAAAATACAAAAGCTTAGGGCAAAAAGAAATAAACAATCTGACAAACTTTTAAAGATACAATTATTTCTGATGCAATACTGCAGAAGTATCACAATCACACTTATAAAAATACCATTTAAAAACTTTGAACAGTGCTCGCTTCGGCAGCACATATACTAAAATTGGAACGATACAGAGAAGATTAGCATGGACCCTGCGCAAGGATGACACGCAAATTCGTGAAGCGTTCCATATTTTTATACACTGGAAATCTACAGGGACACTATAAGCCAATAGCGGAAAACTGCAATATCCCTGGGTCCCACTGACAACTGACCAATATGAGAAAACAAGGGAAGAAAATGTCCCAAACAAACCTAGATACTACATCAATAAAACCCAATGACAGCACAGCAGAAGAAATGTCAGAAAGGGAGTTCAGAATGTACATAATTAAAACGATCAGGGAAGCAAATGAGGAGATGAAAGAGCAAATGCAGGCATTGAAGGAGGAGATGAAAGCAAATGCAGGCATTAAATGATCGCACCAATCAACAGTTAAAAGACCAAATACGGGAAGCAAGAGATCATTTCAATAAAGAGTTAGAGATACTGAAAAAAAACCAAACTGAAATACTTGAAATGAAGGAAACAATAAACCAAGTTAAAAACTCCATAGACAGCATAACCAATAGAATGGAGCACCTGGAAGACAGAACCTCAGACATTGAAGACAAATTATTTAATCTTGAAAGCAAAGTTGGCCAAACAGAAAAGATGGTAAGAAATCATGAACAGAATCTACAAGAATTATGGGATATCATGAAAAGGCCAAATTTAAGAATTATTGGGATTGAGGAAGGCTTAGAGAAACAAACCAAAGGAATGAACAACCTATTCAATGAAATAATATCAGAAATTTCCCAAATCTGAAGAATGAAATGGAAAACCAAATACAAGAGGCTTATAGAACTCCAAACATACAAAATTACAACAGACCCACACCAAGGCACATTATAATGAAAATACCTAACATACAAAATAAAGACAGAATATTAAAGGCTGCGAGAGAAAAGAATCAAATTACATTCAGAGGGAAACCAATAAGAATATCAGCAGATTTTTCAATCCAGACCCTAAAAGCCAGAAGGGCCTGGAACAACATTTACCAAGCCCTGAAAGAAAACGGATGCCAACCAAGAATCTTATACCAAGCAAAACTTACCTTCAAATTTGACGATGAAATAAGATCCTTCCATGATAAACAAAAGCTAAAGGAATTTACAAAAAGAAAGCCAGCATTACAGAACATTCTCAGCAAAATATTCCATGAGGAAGAGATGAAAAACAACGATGCAAATCAGCAACAGGAGGCGCTAGCCTAAAGGAATAGCCAAATAAAGGAGAAACCAAATCATGCCAAAAACAAATATGAGTCAATTGCCTGGGAATACAAATCATATCACAATAATAACCCTGAATGTTAATGGCCTGAATTCATCAATCAAAAGACACAGACTGGCAGATTGGATTAAAAAGAAAAATCCAACAATATGCTGCCTGCATATGAGACTCATCTCATAGAAAGAGACACCCATAGACTAAAGGTGAAAGGATGGGGAAAAACATACCATGCACACGGACACAGCAAAAATGCTGGAGTATCCATCCTCATCTCAGATAATGTGGACTTCAAACCAAAACTAGTCAGAAGGGATAAAGAAGGACATTACATGCTGCTTAAGGGAAGCATAAATCAGCAAGACTTAACAATCATAAATATCTATGCCCCGAACATTGGCTCATCCACGTACGTCAAACAAATCCTTCTCAATTACAGAAATCAAATAGACCACAACACAATCATACTAGGTGATTTTAACACACCTCTCTCACCACTGGATAGATCGTCCAAACAAAAATTGAATAAAGAAACTATAGATCTCAACAACACAATCAGCAATTTAGACTTAACGGACATATGTAGAATATACCATCCAACAAAGAACGAATACACTTTCTTCTCAACAGCACATGGATCCTTCTCTAAAATAGACCATATTTTATGCCACAAAGCTACTGTTAGCAAATACAAGAAGATAGAGATACTACCTTGTACGCTATCAGATCATAATGGATTGAAATTAGAAATAAATGACAGAATAAAAAACAGAAACTTCTCCAATACTTGGAGACTAAATAATACACTATTATATGATGAATGGATAACAGAAGACATCAGGAGGGAAATAAAAAAATTCTTAGAAGTAAACGAGAACAAAGACACATCATATCAAAATATCTGGGACACTATGAAAGCAGTACTTAGAGGAAGATTTATTTCATGGGGTGCATTCAAAAAAAGAAGTAGAAATCAACAAATAAGCAACTTAACACTACAGCTCAAAGCGCTAGAAAAAGAAGAGCAGACCAACACAAAAGTAGTAGAAGACAGGAAATAGTTAAAATCAGAGCCGAAATCAACGAAATCGAAACAAAAGAAACAATTGGAAAAATTAACAAATTAAATAGTTGGTTCTTTGAAAAAATAAATAAAATTGATAAACCCTTAGCCACACTAACAAAGAGAAAGAGGGAGAAAACTCAAATTACTAAAATTCGGAACAAACAAGTAAACATCACAACAGACACGAGTGAAATACAAAACATAATTAGAAGCTATTTTGAAAATCTATACTCCAACAAAACAGAAAACCTCGAAGACATCAACAAATTTCTAGAGACATATGAATTACCTAAACTGAACGAGGAGGACATACACAACGTAAATAAACCAATTTCAAGCAATGAAATAGAAGAGGTCATCAAAAGCCTACCAACAAAGAAAAGTCCAGGACCAGATGGGTTCTCAGCCAAGTTCTACAAAACCTTTAAAGAAGAGCTCATTCCAATACTCCTCAAAATATTCCATGAAATAGAAGAGGAGGGAACCCTCCCAAACTTGTTCTATGAAGCCAATATCACCCTGATACCTAAACCAGACAGAGAAACATCGAGGAAGGAAAATTTCAGACCAATATCCTTAATGAACATCGATGCAAAAATTCTCAACAAAATTTTAGCAAATAGCATACAAATATATATTAAAAAGATAGTGCACCACGATCAAGTGGGTTTTATCCCAGGGATGCAAGGTTGGTTCAACATTCGGAAATCAATAAATGTCATTCACCATATCAACAGACTTAAAGTTAAGAATCACATGATTATTTCAATAGATGCAGAAAAAGCATTCGATAAAATACAGCATCGCTTCATGCTCAAAACACTAAAAAAAATTGGGGTAGTGGGAACATTCCTAAACATTATGAAGGCAAACTACACTAAGCCCATGGCTAATATCATTCTAAATGGTGAAAAACTGAAAGCGTTGCCCCTAAAAACTGGAACAAGGCAGGGATGCCCTCTTTCACCACTTCTATTCAACATCGTCCTTGAGACTCTAGCCAGAGCAATCAGACAAACCAAAGAAATTAAAGGGATACGAATAGGAAAAGAAGAACTCAAACTATCCCTGTTTGCTGATGACATGATTATATATTTAGAGGAACCTGGAAATTCCACCAGAGAACTTTTAGAACTCATAAGTGAATTCAGTAAAGTAGCAGGTTACAAGATCAATGCTCATAAATCCAATGCATTTTTATACATAAGTGATGAATCTTCAGAAAGAGAAATTAGGAAAACTACCCCATTCACAATATAATCAAAAAAAAAATAAAATACTTGGGAATCAATCTCACAAAAGAGGTGAAAGACCTCTACAATGAGAACTACAGAACACTAAAGAAAGAAATTCAAGAAAACCTTAGAAGATGGAAAGATCTCCCATGTTCCTGGATAGGCAGAATTAATATCTTCAAAATGGCTATACTACCTAAAGTGCTATACAGATTCAATGCAATTCCAATTAAAATCCCAATGATGTACCTTGCAGAAATAGAGCAAGCAATTATGAAATTCATCTGGAAGAATAAAAAACCTAGAATAGCTAAAGCAATCCTCAGTAGCAAGAGCGAAGCAGGGGGTATTGCAATACCAGACCTTCAACTCTACTACAAAGCAATAGTAACAAAAATGGCATGGTATTGGTACCAAAATAGACAGGTAGATCAATGGTACAGAATAGAGGACATGGACACAAACCCAAATAAATACAATTTTCTCATACTAGACAAAGGTTCCAACAATATGCAATGGAGAAAAGATAGCCTCTTCAACAAATGGTGCTGGGAAAACTGGAAAACCATATGCAATAGAATGAAATTAAACCCCTATCTCTCACCCTACACAAAACTCAACTCAAAATGGATCAAGGACCTTGGAATCAGACCAGAGACCCTGCATCTTATAGAAGAAAAAGTAGGTACAAATCTTCAACTTGTTGGCTTAGGATCAGACTTCCTTAACAGGACTCCCATAGCACAAGAAATAAAAGCAAGAATCAACAACTGGGATAGATTCAAAATAAAAAGCTTTCTCTCAGCAAAGGATACTATCAGAAATGTGAAGAGAGAGCCTACAGAGTGGGAGAATATTTTTGCCAACCATACCTCAGATAGAGCGCTAATTTCCAGAATCTATAAAGAACTCAAAAAACTCTACACGAAGAATACAAATAATCCAATCAACAAATGGGCTAAGGAAATGAACAGACACTTCACAGAAGAAGATGTACAAGTAATCAACAGATATATGAAAAAATGTTCAACATCCCTAGTAATAAGAGAAATGCAAATCAAAACTACCCTAAGATTCCATCTCACCCCAATTAGAATGGCGATTATCAAGAACACAAGCAACAATAGGTGTTGGCGAGGATGTGGTGAAAAAGGAACACTCATACATTGCTGGTGGGGTTGCAAATTAGTGCAGCCACTCTGGAAAGCAGTGTGGAGATTCCTCAGAAAGCTTGGAATGGAAACACCATTTGACCCAGCTATCCCACTCCTTGGTCTATACCCAAAGGACTTAAAATCAGCATACTACAGAGATACAGCCACATCAATGTTCATTGCTGCTCAATTCACCATAGCCAGATTGTGGAACCAACCTAGATGCCCTTCAGTTGATGAATGGATAAAGAAACTGTGGCATATTTATACAATGGAATATTACTCCACAATGAAGAATGATAAAATTATGGCATTTGTAGGCAAATGGTCGAAATTGGAGAATATCATGCTAAGTGAGATAAGCCAATCTCAAAAAGCTAAAGGACGAGTGATCTCGCTGATAAGCGGATGAGGACATATAATGGGGGTGGGAGGGGTTAGCATTAGGTTTAGGGTTAGGTTTAGAGTTAGGCTAAGGAGAGCGGTAAGAATGAAGGAAAGAAGGACTGTATGAAGGGAAAAGGGTGGGAGGGGTGGGGGGGAAGGGAAAAAAAAGAAACATCATTACCCTATGTAAACGTAAAAAAATAAATTAAAAAAAATTGGAAAAAATAAAAAATAAAAAAATAAAATAAATCTTTGAACAAATCATTAAGCTAATGGTTAATTCAAATTACCACAGCTATGTTAGCTGCAGAGTACAAGACTTGACAACCCAGTCAATCCCATAGTATAAGTATTTTTTCCAAGTATATTATTTATTTGATAAATTACTCATACAGTGTAATAATTACTATCCTAACATATCAGAACAGTTTATGCCAAAAAAGTAGCTGTTAGTTTTCTCTATCCAACATAATCTGGTAAACTCTTAACATCCTCAATGATAGACACACTGTTACATTAAAAAATAAAAGCAAAACTCGTTTGAATTTTAAAGACACCTTACATATTTACTCCAAATTATGATTACTATTATTAGTTCACTATGAGAGGTAATGAAAAAAAATCTTAGTATCACAAGATATCTAGCACTAACCACAAGTCTAAACAATATTTTTTAAAACCTCTAATTAAATTTATTAAAAACTTTAAATATACATACTATTTTACTGACTTACCTGGGGAAGTCCAGATCTTGTCTTATATTTAGCTTGATCAAAATTTTAAAAATTATCATAGTAAAAAAGGAAAAAAGAAAAAGAAGAAACTTAATTTGTATACTAATGATCAATTTAATGTCTTAAAATATTTCCAACAGCCTAGAGCAGTGGCACACACCAGTTACTCAGGAGATGCAATAGAATCACAATTTCAAGGCCAGCCTTAGCAATTTGGTGAGGGCATAAACAACTTAGTGAGACCCTTTCTCAAAATAAGAAATAAAAAGTGCTAGGATGTGGTTTAGTGGTAAAGCACTCCCAGGTTCAATTTAGTTCAAAAGAAAAAAAGAGTAGAAAAAATATTTCCCCACAAATTATATGTTAATTATAAAAGTAAGTTTTGAGTTGGGGTTCTGTTATCCATGTGGCTGGGGAGGCTGAAGCAGGAGGATCAAATCCAGTCTCAGCAAAAGCAGGAACTAAGCCTGTTGGTGAGACCCTGTCTCCAAATAGAATACAATAGGGCTGGGGATGTGGCTCAGTGGTTAAGTGCCCCTGACTTCAATCCCTGGTACCCCCCCACATGTGTGTATGTGTGTGTGTGTGTGTGTGTACATATATATACATAAAAATCATAAAGTGTTAAAATGGAGAAATCTAATAGATACCACCCTAACTAAATGATCCAAATTAACATCTGTTAGGTTGGAAATTTGCCTCTTCATACATCTGAGTATCTCACACATCAGGCATATCCTATTCTTCCTGGAAGTGTACAATGGGAAGCTAATCAGGAGGTATACAGCAGACATATCCAAAACTGAGGGACACTGTAATAAACAATGGTCTTATAGCTCAGTGGTAAAGCACTTGCCTAGCATGTGTGAGGCACTGAGTTTGATCCTCAGCACAACAAAAAAATAAATAAGTCAAATAAATTTATTGTGTTCATCCACAACTTAAAAAAATTAAGAGAAAAAAGAGTGACTTCATGCACAGGAAAAAAAACTATTTAGGGACAAAGGAACATGATACCAGAAAATTACCCTCAAAGAACTCCTGGGGAAAAATGTGTATTTGAGGAGGCACAGAGGAGAATAGAGCAGAGGAGAGAGAATGGTAAAGCAAATGTGGCAAAATGTTAGCGGGTTATTTTAATTGAAGGCCACAAGAATTCTTCCCACAATTCTTCCAATTTTTTTTGTAAATTTGAAAATACTTCAAAATAAGAAGTTTTTAAAAAATTGTTTACCCCTGTTTCACCCATGTTACTGAAAACAAAAGTTCAAAAATGCTTTCAATAGGCTTTGTAGAATATAAACCTTGAAAGAGCTATGGTGACCTTTTTTTTATTTAAGGGAAAGCTTCTCTCTCCTGTGTGTGACTGGCCCCAGTCCTAGTCTGGCTGACTTTGAACAAGTCTGCCCTCCCCGGGATGCGAGGAGGCCTGGAGCAGAGCACCTCTGTACCCACCAGGCCTTCACAAGCAGAGGTCCATGCCCCGGTGAATCACAGGCAGTTCTGTGCTGTGGCTTCACAGCAGTGGAATGACATCTGCAGCCCAAATGCAGACAAAGGGTAGGTGCTCTCACCTGACCTGAGCAGCTGCTGCCGAGTCTGTATTGGCTTTTGAGGTGCTATACTATAAAATCCTGCCCTGTTGGCTTCATGACCTGGGGCTCCATGGAGCACCATGGGCTCAGCAGTCTCCCCTGGAATAAGCTCAAATATGTGGCCGTCTTGGGGATGGAGCTTGCTCACTGCACTTGTACCCTGACACACAAGCCTTGCCCTCAGAGCATACTGAAAGTTGTGTTGCACTGGTGTCTTAAAACATCTTGGCTCTGCAAGAGGCCAGAACCATCCAAGTTGTCCTTGCGCTACAAATGTGTAATTTTCTGAGGTTAAGTTTATGAGTAGTAAGTAGCATTGTATCTGCCTTTGCGAGTCATCCCGGTTAAGAGGACAAATTGCTCCCCTTTTCCCCAGGTGGCCCTCTGGGCACCATACCATGGCCCTGGTGCTAGAGACTTGAAACACAACTGCAAAGGCCTCTGGTCCCTAAGGACACTTGGTGTACATTTGCACTTACAAATACACTTGCCTTCTCATTGAAAGTGATGTTTACTCTCATACAGAAAAAAATCAAAAAAACAGTGGATAAGAAGGCATAGAAACTTCTTTGCTTTCCCTGCCTGGGTTCTGCATGTGAGAAAACAGTATATAAAAAAGTTTAGAATGTAAACTCTAGGAAAACATGTACTACTGAAAATACAAAACCAAACCAGCCTTCCCTAGTACAAACAACTGGGCATAGCATTTCACAGGTACTTAATGATATGTCAACCTAATAACTTTATTAAACAGAGACTGACTGAAGGGAACAGTTGTTGGAACACTTCTTTCATAATCCCTTTTCCAAACTGATTGTCAACTACACATCTGGACTAAAAACTAAATACTCTGGTTTAAAGTTTTCAATTGCCAAAATTTTATAACAGAAATACTTTAGCAAAGTAGTTCCTATCTAAATAAACTAAACCAATACCCAATTTTGCATGAAGTATTGCTTAAAATGCATAAATACTGGAATTACTTTATTCTATCTGTAAGCAGATTTTTAAAAAAATATTGTTTTTAGTTGTCAGTGGATCTTTGTTTTTGTTTATATGTGGTGCTGAGAAGCGAACCCACTGCCTCACACATGCCAGGCAAGCGCTCTACCACTGAGCCACAACCCCAGTCCCTGTAAGCAGATTTTAATGAGGCAATATAAAACCCTGCAAATTTGAAAAAAATAGATTGGGTTTAATATCTTATTTACATTTACATAACAGAAACCACAAAGTTCTTTCTTGAAATGTAACTCAAAGACAGTTCTTATAAATGCCTCAAGCCACTTTTAAGTGTCTTTGGAGCAGCAATACTGAAAAAATCAGTTTACATGTCATTTGTTCAAGTTTTTGGTCAAAATCTCTGAAGCTTTTAATTTTAATGCATTAGGACCACATAAAAATCTATTTAAAAATTATTTAAAAGCACTTGCATTTTTAGAATTTATTCTACAATCATGACAGCATTAATTGTCTCAGCTAAAAATTACAACACACTTTTTAAAATCAATTTAAATAGGTTTCCAAAGGAGTCAAATCTAAATATTAAATGTACATATAGCTAGTCTACAGTTTACTTGAAGGTTCAAGTAATTCAATTGATAGTTTTGAAGTAGGTTTATTTTAGGTATCTGGCTTTGTGACCAAGTAGATTTAGTCATGGATATGAAGGTGTTCCATCACTCCTTACAAAAACCACATATCACATCCCTGCCAACATCTCTGACAGATGGTTTCATGGGTATTAACTATAGAATACCTTATTTCTAAATTGTCATATAACAGGGAATAAAACTGTCTTTCCTGGCTCTACTTTGGCATACAAAAATTTCCATGGGCAGCAATCTCCACCACGAGTGAAGAAAAAGGGTTAAAAGTACAGACTAATGTTTATTTCTAAAATAGGCTCACATCAACTTCTTTCAATGAGTATAAGGCAGCCTGAATTCTAGCTTTTAGCATAAATTTAGTGCACCACTCAACTATGAGAACTTCTGCAGCCTGAGTGCAGCTACTATCAAAAAAAAAATGGAAGAACAGCTAGGACTCCAATTACGTGGATATGGAAAAAAATAAACACTTGCAAACTGTGCTAGAATATTATTTCAATAGAGCCAATTTTTAAAAGCCTTGAAAGTTGAAGTTCTTTAAAAATTAGCACAATAATAATAATTCTGGGTGTATTCCCAAAATATTTAAAATCAGTATGTTAAATAAATAGTTGCATTATAGTCTTCATTATAGCATTATTTACAGTAACCAAGGTCAGAGAAAAACTGAAATGACCTTTGACGAAGGGCAAACCAGGAGATTTCTCCCAGATTTTAGGGCACTCAACTACTTCCATGAAAAACTAGAATCCCTAAATTTAGTCGTTCTCTTACAAGATAAGATTCAAGTATTGATATTCACTAGACTCTCAAGAGACTTTAGATGTGTCAACTGTGGGATCCTCATATCAGAAAGTTCTGAAACACAGTACCAGTAAAATACCAGAGGGGAGAAGGAGAACCTTCTGACATAAATCCCACCCCAAGACTTCTGAATACAAAGACATATGACAAGATGTCTGGCCTTCGAGACAAAGGAAGCACAAGCGCGTATTTTTGCAAAGGTCAAGAGATTTTTCTCTAATTTCTATCATGTAAAAAACTCATAGAAACCAGCAATGAAAACCTTTGTTTTTGACATTTTCTATGGTACTTGGGATTTATCACATGGGCATTTTAAATCTGAGCTGCACACCAAGTCTGAGTTTTAAAATTTTGAGAAATGTCTTTCCAAGTTGCCTATGGTCAACTTTAATTCCTGATGTTGACCTTGAAATTGCAATCTTCATACCTTAGCAAACTGAGTTTCTGGGAGTGTAGGCATGAGCCATTGAACCCAGTCAGAAAAAAATTATTTATAAAGTTCTGCCTACTTCTTTGTAAAAAAAAAATAATTAATTGATTAATTAAAATACTGTACTCATTTGAAATGTAATAGGGGAAAATTATTGATAATACTGATCAGAGAAGAAGTTTTCATAGGAAATATGGACAGGGAGGTGGAATTTCAGGATTTTACTGATATATATATAAAGGCATAGGCTGGGAGACAGGGTTCTGTATTTCACATTTTGCTTCCCATTTATTTAGAGTATTTAGGGGGATTCAATCAGGGTGGTACACACTGGTAATCCTAGCAAACTCATGAGACTGGGCACAAGTTCAAAATCAGACTCAGCATCTGTTTCAAATAAAAAGTAAAAAGCACCAGGGATGTAGCTTAATGGTAAAGGACCTCTGGGTTTAAAGCACAGTACCACCATCCCACCAAAAAAGAAAAACAAGTTCAGGAAGAAAGAAGATCTGAAACACCTACAGACACAGACCATAGCTCTCCTTAGAGCAGAAAACAATACATGGAGTTGTGATTCTGATGATCATTCTTCTCCACAATCCACCACACAAGCTGGGAATGTGCTGGAATGCTGGCAAAATATGTGCTCAAATAGTACTTCAGGAAGTGGTTGAATATATTCTTCAGAGCCTACTGCTGACATATTCCCCACTTGACTTGTCAGCGAGGATTCAGGATTAAAGATCAGCACCTTATTTTGCAATTTGACCTTGGAAATAATTTCCAGACCATGATTTTTTTCTTCCTATGATGAAAGTCCATAAATAAGGAAGTGGGCTTGAAATCAAGATAAATTTTCTTGCCAGGCATGGTGGCACACACATGTAATCCCAGCATCTTATAAGGCTGAGATATGCAGTTTGCAATTTCTTAGCCAACTTCAGCAACTTAGCAAGAACCTGTCACTAAATAAAATATAAAAAAAAGTCCTGGGGATGTGGCTCAGTGGTTAACTGACTCTAGGATTGATCCAGAGTACAAAAAGAAGTTTTGTATAATTTAAAGTCCAAACACCTCTACTACACCACATGACTCATACATTACTTATTATTTAAGAATTTGGATAGTGGCACTTATTCAAAAAAGCAGTATTTCTGAGTGTGTGTGTGTGTGTGTGTGTGTGTGTGTGTGTGCACATTTATATAATTTTTAATGTATTTTGCCTTTTTTCTGATATCTGGAATGGAATGGACCATGGTCAGCATTTGGAGGAACAAAAACCTAACTCTCAAAGCTTTCTACTTAAAGTTCCCTGCTTTCAATCAGGGCAGTGTCTCTCCTTTTGTTTTGTACCTGAGAAGAAATAGGGTTAAGAAATTGTGTTCCTCACTTTTAAAAAAATCAGGTAAGA
Organism: Sciurus carolinensis; assembly: GCF_902686445.1. NCBI lineage: Eukaryota > Metazoa > Chordata > Mammalia > Rodentia > Sciuridae > Sciurus > Sciurus carolinensis. Next base: position 711,627 of record NW_025920169.1, on the reverse strand, counting down.
GACTAGCCTAAACCTATAGGTATATATATAATATGCACATATATTATATATAAACAAAACCATTTTATGTACTTGATTATTTATGGGATGACTTTTCTCAGTCCTGTGGAAATCTGGTTCAGTTTATAACAAGGAATGACACAAGTCAGAAGCAATGTCAACCTTCCTTTACAAACCAGCAAAAGATACAGGTTTCTATATCATTTTCTAAACATAGCTGAATGTGGGTGATAGAATCGTTGAACAGACAACTCTTTTATTAGGGAGACACAGTAAAGGCAGTTCAAGGAAACAATTAGTTTTTTCACCTTGAAGCACCAGAGAATAGGAATTTGGAATTTAGACAGGAAGTTTCAATCTTTTATGTTGGCAATGTGGATGTCACTGCTGCCCACAGTGAAAAGGTTTTTACAAGTTTCTGAAATAAAATTCATGTGAGTGGCACATAAACAATCAGTATCTGCACAGCATTTTCCAGGTGGATTGTCAGCTGTGGCCATAGCACATACATGGTGTTACTAGCCTCTTTGACAAGCTTGATACATCTGTGTCCTCTAAAATCATTCCCATTTTAGAGATGAGAAGACACAGGTTTCTGGATATTAAATGTCAACTCAGCTGCAAAGAGAGTACTACACAGTGGCAGAACTATATGAAATTCCTTCGAAGCTCCTCAAAGTTTGATTTGCTCCTGATGTAGAGGATGCATCTGAAGAAATATTATTTTCTCTCCAGTTTGAATAAAGTACTTAAAAAAGATATCCCAGGAGCAAAACATTTTTTTCCTCTTTCATGTTAAGTAACTATTCAAAACCTGAGCTATCAACCTAGCTTCCTTATGAGGTAATTGCTTGGAGATTACAGGGTACAAAAAAGCACATCACAGACCCAGAGCCTGAGTATGACTCAGAAAAGAAATAAATTTAAAAGTCTCATAAGAAATTTTGAAGAAAAAATATGTAACTATTTCTAAAAATATATGTCATTTCATTGCTGTCTCTATAACATATCATTTAGAAAACAATAAATTATTATGCTTATTTCTAGGATTTGCCAAATCTTATTCTATATATTTTGTAATAAAGTTCAGAATTCAGATAAAACAAAGAATAATTCACTGTCAATATCAATTTAAAAACACTTCAAGAAAGAGGAGTGGATGTTTTAGTGAACATGTCATTCAACAATTTATTTAACCAATGATTTTGAGTAAATATTATTCATTTTCCTGAAGCAATAGAGAAGTGAGATTTTCCTTATTCATATTTCCTGTTAGAATTTCCAAAGATAAGCCCTAGAATTTCATTTGGAATAACCTCCAAATACAAAACATACAAAATGACTACAAAACAAACCCAGCAGAATAAAAATGTAAATATTCTATATTATTAATTAAAAACAAAATCTTTTTTTCTTGAAATCCAGATCTAGCTGCCTTTTTGGATACATTTTCTTATCTTTAAAGCCAGAAACAAAAGAAGAAATGCAGGCAAATATCTTGAATTTCCAATTAATACAAGGGATTGCTACAACTAAGATTTCAATAATCATAAGAAATTCAAAATCTAAAGAAATACTAAAAAATATTTAGAGAAATATAAAATAAAATTCCATCATAGACACAACTAAATAAAATTAATGATAACATAAAACAAATGAATATTCATAAACTCAACAGTTTGTTATTATTTGTGGAAATTCTTGCTATTGAAGATATATGATGTTCACTGTCACAGAGAATAACGGAAGTTACAGCATTTGTGACCATAACATGTAACAACACAACATTTCTCACTCAAACCCCAACCCTAAAATTTGAGGTGCATGGTTAAAGAGAATTTACATCTTGGAAGAAATAAATAATAATCTATGGGGAAAAATGGTTCCTAGGAGCTAGTCACATTTTTAGTTATAGTACATCCAGTTTAAGAAATAATATAAAACACCATGTTTAAGTTTTATATGTGCAATATGTATGTGATATTTCACATGTATATATATATATATATATAGAAAAAAATGTGGAACTTCTGAGGAAACAAATATCAGCACATAAAAACTCACACATCCCACGTGTAGATGATAAAACTAATCTTTACAAAGAAAACAATTTTCCCCAAAATTAACCTACAATATATTCCTATAAAGTTGTTATTTGCCTATATGAATATATCATAGTAGTTTCTACTTTTATGTATATCTGTAAAGCAGTAATTTATAAAACTATAAATAAAGGAAAGAGGAGAAACATAGGAGGAGAGGGAAAGAGGAACTACTGGTTACTGAAATGGAGCAAATTATATTCTTTACTTGTATGATTATGTCAAAATGAAGTTGAATATTATGTATAACTACAATGCAATAGTAAAAAATCAACATGATTTACTTTTAATGAAATAAGAAACTAAATTATAAAGTTCTAAAATTTATTCACAAAAGTATATATATAACTGTAGCCAAGTCAAAAATTTTTCAGTTATAAGAACAAAAGGAGTGTTTATCATTACCTGACATTCATGTATATTATGAAACTATACTATTTTAATAATTATTAAAAAATCACAAAATAAACTAAATCCATATATGAATCCATATGTATGTAAAAATTATACACTAAATTGCAATAGAAAAATCTAAATAAATCAAACCATAATAAGGACAATGTCATCAACTAACATAGACCCTGTCTCAAAATAAAAAAATAAAAAAGTACTAGGGATATATCTCAGTAGTAAAGTATCCTGAGGTTCAACTTCCAACAAAAAAATAAAAGGAAATGGAAAGAAAAAAGAAAGTGAAAATAAAAATTGGCTAGATCAGGAGGAAACAAGATTCCTGTAGGCCACAGCTCCTCTCCTGCCAGAAAATGTCATGTGAAGATTTGATCAAGACAATAGGCCCATGTGTCAATCACTAGCTGCTGGGCCACAGGCACACACCTGCCAAATAGTATTAGAGGTAGAGTTTGAGGGTGCACTAAAAGGATAAGGTAGGGAGAAAGGGCCTCTGCCACTTATGTGCTCCCCACAAGAATGGCCAGCAGGGCTGAGGGTGCAATTCCCAACAGGAGGGCTCAGGTCTGCAGACTCCAGAGACTGCGGAGAAAACAGGTCTGCCAGCTTCCATTCCTGCACAGTCACTCTCGCTATTCCAACAGCCTCCCTTTCCAGTCTCATGATGCCACTGCCCACTCACCATTTCCTGGTGCTCAGGAGCCAGTCCTTGTCCCTAGGTATCTTCAGCCCCTGCACAGCAGAGAAACCAGGGCTCCAAAGTACAAGAGTGAAACCTAGAGTTGAATGACTGGTATGGTGATCTCAGGGGAAATAGAGAAGGAGGTGGAAGCCCACCACCAACTCCCTGGAAGCAAACAGTATTGGACATTATCTAACTGTTCCTAATTGGACAGGACCTCAGACTTGCTCCTCACATCAGGGAGCATTCTCTGTGATTGACAGCAAATAATATCCAATCCAGGCATGAATAAGACCAGAATGACATGTTCTTGGTAGCAGTTTTTTTTTTTTTTTGAAGTTTGGGTATAGCTCCCCAAAGCCTCAGGCTACTGCTATTTTAAGGCAATATTTCCTTACAAATGTGGGATCTAGTCCAACCAGCAGAACACTTCCATTTAACATAATGCACAAGGTCATTTCAGTTTATGGATTTTATATGCCAGTATTTTGTTCATGAATGAAAATAATATGACAAGTACTATGAAATGTTATTTAACTTTTCTGCTCTCTGTTCTCATTAGGAGACAGATTAAACTTTGAATGGGAACAACCTCTTAAAGCAACATTATCTACTGAAAAGAACACCTAAGGCACAAATGTAACTTAAATATTTCTAGTATTCACATTAACAACATAAAAAGAAAGAGTTGAAATGAATATTAATAAAATAACACAACCTTTCCAGAATATTACCTTTATGTGACTTATAAAATACTACAAATGAAGAACATGTTTAGGAACTACATGATCAAGTTTGACTTTCTCCATCATACCTCATTTCACAGTAGACACTTTCCAGGTTTGAGGGCTATGGGTCCCTTGTTGTCAGGGACTTAAAGGACCTGATATATCTCTTTATATGCTAGTGTTGAGGGATACAATTCCCCAATAATATTTCTCCTCAGGCACAAATTCAGAAGAAACAAGGTCCTGAGTGAGAGGAGGGAGCTCAATACAGGTAGAGTCCAAAAGTTGATCATTCTTTCTCACTTCATAATGACAACAGGTTTTTCACACTGCAGGTATTATACAGCATGAAAAACAATTTGGGTTTCTTAGGGTTTAGGGATATAGACTGCATTCTTCATTGGGCTGACTATTTTTTACATACATAAAATACAAATGTATTTGGCAATTTGGGGTTAGACATAATGGTCAAGCTGTAATTTCTGTTTCCTCCTGTGGACCTACTCCCACAATTAATAAGCAGGTGCACTGGCACTCAGGATGAGCTGTGTCTGATTCCAAAGTCAAATTAGCTCCACTAGATCACAAGACTCTTGAAATATTTCTTATCTCATCAGACTTAGAAAGTGACAATTATTAAAAACAGCAGGATTTGTGCTATATGTACATGAAATCTAGTTTTGTGTATTACATAGCATAATAGGGAAAAAAGAAAAGAAAAAAGGAGAAATAATATACATGAAGTTAACAAATTCTGTTGTAGTTCAAAAGATTCACAGCTTCTCTTAACAGTTTTATGCAGAGTCATGAGAAGCATGAAGTTTCACTCTCTGCACTTCTGGAGTGAGAAACAATCCCATTGGCATAATTCCTGGAAATTATGTCTAGCATAAGGTGGGCTGTAGGATCTTCATTGAATGCCAATTTTTCTGAAGATTTTAAATCAGCACACCTTGAGGGACCAGTAATTGCTTGTTCATGCTGGAAAACTGTAGTGTAGGGAATCTCATGTGTATTCCACTTGTGTGGTGAAAGAGCTAAATTTTAGTCCCCTACACCATCTTTAGCCTTCACATTTTATGGTCTATGGTTTAAAATATAAGCTCAATATCTCCTACCACTTCTCTTCTGTATTCCCTGCCAAATACATCTTTCCAAGCTGGGGCTGCAAGTTCCAAATATGAGTTTGCTAGAAATCTGTTTCCTCAGCTACAGTCCTACATGCTGCAGGTGCAAAATCATATCTTCCTTTGTCCTCTGCATGCCACCTTAAGAGGTGGTGGATTTTTTCCTACACATGGCTAGTATGTAGCATGTATTTCAGTTTAGTAGGGTAATGTTTTTAAATACTCCATATTCAGACATGCCTCAGGCCTCCTAAAATGTGGAATATTTAGTGAACTTATCACTCTACTTTTTAATGGACAGACCACTCTTGCTTGTGTTTCTGCCTGCATGGACATGAAGGAAACCTGCTGCTGGGATTTTATTTCTTATTTTATTGTATCCAACATCTGAGTTCCTGGTCTGCTCAGAAAATCCAGTTTTAATTCAAGTAAAGTCTGTCCTTTTGTTGTTGCTGTTGTTCACCCATTTTGCTGAGAACTACCTGCCTGATTTCTTGCTTTTTCTCAACAAAGCAGGCAGAAAAGCAATCCCCTCTGTTCTGTCATCTTGATTTTTTTTTGAGTTTTAGAAGCACATTTTTCTTTGCTCTGTATTTTGAGATAAAAGCAAAGATCTCTACAGACTGATGGTAAAACAATGGGAAAATTGTATCATTTGCATGGATCACATAAAAAGTAGGGGTTTCTATCCTCATATCAGGTGAAGTGGACATCAAGCCAAAGTTAATCAAAAGTTCAAAGAATGTCTTTTTGTGCTTTTTAAGGGAAATTTATATCAACAATAGTAAGAGTCATAAATATGTATGCCTCAAAAAATGGAGCATCTATGTACAACAAGAAAACCACTCTTAATTTCAATAATTAAATGGATCACAACCCAATATCATTGGGGACGTTTAATACACCTCTCTCATCACTGTATAGATCCTTCAAGCAAAAAGTAAAGAAAAGTTGTAGAAATGCAAATAATTTTGACTAACAAACATATATGGAATATTTCATGCATCAAAGATTGAATATATTTCCTTTCTTCTTAGCAGCACATGGATTCTTCTCTTAAATTGACCACACAGCCTACAAAGCAATTCTTAGCAAATAAAAATTAGAAATTTTTTACATTCTATTTGATTACAAGGATATTAAATTGGAAATCAAAAATAAAATTGAAGGCAGAAGCTAATGTGTCACCTGGAGATTAAATAATATGCTATATATTGATTGATGTATAGAAGAAAATATTAGGGATAAAATTTTAAAAATTACTTAGGAATAAATGAAAATAACACCATATACAAAGTTTTCAAGGACACTATGTAGGCAGTACTAAGAGGAAAGTTCAATATATTGAGCTTTTTTATTAAAGAAGTAGAAAGTCACAAAGCAAACATGATAATGTATATCTCAAAGCCATTGGGAAAGAAGAAAATAAAAACAAAATCAGAAGATTGGAAATAATTACAATTATACCAAAATTCAATGGAAATAAAATATAAATTTGAAAATAACTACCTAACACTAAATTGGTTCTTTGAAAAAAATAAGTAAAAGTGATAGAGCTTTAGTATTGCTAATGAAGAAATATAAAAAACTCCATTTACTAATATTTTGGTGAAAAAGGAAATATAAACATGAGTACTACTGAAATAGATTATAATTAAATACAATTTTGATACTATATACTGCAAAGAAATAGATAATTTTCAAAAAATTTCTATGGCTGTGGATATAGCTCAGTTGGTAGAGTGCTTGCCTCACAAGCATAAGGCCCTCGGTTTGATCCCCAGCACTGAAAAAAAAAAAAATCTGTAGACCTATGACTTAATCATACTGAATCAGGAGGATATATACAATTTAAAAATATTAATTTTACAGTTAAACCTGAAGGTGTCTTCAAAACCTACTACAAAAGAAAAGCTCAACCCCGGACAGATTCTCATCTAAGTTCTTCCAGACCTTTCAAAGTAGGTGATACCAATAATTCTCAATTGTTTCACGACAGAAGAGAAGGTTGCCTTTCCAATTTTATTCCTTGAAGCTAATATACACTCTGATACTAAAATCAAACAGATACAATGAAGGAAAGAAAATTTCAGGTCAAAATCCCTTTTGAAAATTGATAGAAAACTTAATAAAATGTTGGCAAATCACATATAAAACTATACTTGAAAGAGTACACCATAATTAAATGTAGTTCATTCCAGGGTTGCAAGATTGGTTCAATATATGAAATTATGGACTGTATTTCATCATATCAAATGATTTAAGGACAAGAATCACATGCCTAACTCAATAGATAAAGTAGAAGAATTTGGTAAAATTTTGCATCCACTTATTCTCAGAACATTACAAAACAAAAATGTTGGCATAGCAGAAACATGTATTCACATTGTAAAGCTCCATTTGATGAAGCCTAGACCAACCTAATTCTAAGTGGAGAAAAATTGAAACCATTTTTGTTAAACACAGGAAAAGACCAGACATGCCCTTTTTCAACACTTCCATTCAAAATATTCCTAAAAAATCAGGACAGTGAAATTAGGCAAAATAAAGAAATTTTAAAATATGAACAGTTAAAAAAGAACTCAATCTGTTCCTATTGCCAGCAAAACAGTCCATCCATAGAAGATTTCCACCAGAAATTTCAGGACTCATAAACATATTCTTCAATATACCAGAATAAAATGAATATACTCAAATCATTGCAATTTTATACAACACTACTTAACCATCCAACAGAGGAATTACAGAAACTGCCCCATTCCCAATAGCCTCAAAAAACAAAATAAAAAAAATTGGGAATCAATTTAACAAATAGTAAAGATGACAGTGAAAATTACAAAGCACTAAAGAAAAAGTTGAAAAAGACATGAGAACATGGAAATAGCACCAATGTTTTTGAATAAGGAAAATTAATATTGTCATAATATGCATACTACCAAAAGCAATATATAGATTTAATGCAATCGTCATGGTCCAATGATATTCTTCATATAGAAACAGAAAAAGTTGTCACTAATTTTATTAGAAAAATAAGAGGTTCAGAATACTCAAAGCAATCATCATCAAGAAAAATGAAGCCAGAGATAATTTTTTCAATTTACTTCAGATCTATGTAACAAAAATTACATGGGGTTGGCACAAAAACACACACAAGAAAATAATGGAAAAAGACAGAGAAAGTCTCACATAATTGCAGTTATCTCATAATGGACAATGTTGCCATAAAAATATATTGTATAGAAATAGCTCTTTCAAAAAATGGTTCTGGGAAATTTCATACATAATAGAAAAAATTAAATGTATCTCTCACTCTGCACAAAAATGAACTGAAAATGGATCACAGAATTAGTCATTAAATCAGAGAAATTGCAACTACTGGAAACAAAATGTAGCCCAAACTGTAGAACATGCTGGCTTAGTAACTGACTTCAACAACTGAACTCCTGAAGCAGCAGACATAAAATAAATAATCAATAAATGAGATGGTATTTAAATTAAAAACCTCTTCATGGCAAAGTTAACAATCAAAAGAAATTAGAGAGTGTGTATGGATTTGGAGAATATATTTGACTACTGAACCTCAGAGAGTTAATATTCAGAATTTATAAAAATCAAATAACACCAAAAATAATAATAAATAACTCAATCAATAAGTGCACAAAAGAAAGCAAAAGACACTTCGCAGAAGAAATACACATTATTTTCAAATAAACAAAATTAACATCTCTGTAATTTTATAAATTCAGTTTAAAACAATGCTGAGATGTTTCTCACTCCAGTCAGGATGGCAATTATCAAGGATAAAAGAAACAATAAATGTTGGTGTGGACATTGGGAAAAAGATAAACTCATATTTTGTGGGTGGGACTCAAAATTGGTGCAACTACTATGGATAACAGTATGAAGCTACTTCAGAGACCATAGATACTAATCACAATTTGATGTACATATTTCACTCCTCAGTACATACCAAAAAGAAGTGAAATTAGCATACTACAATGTTGCTTCCCCATTGATATTTATAGCAGCTCAATTCAGAACAACCTACTTACGGAACTAAAGTGGATGTCTTCAATGGATCAATGAATAAAGAAAAATGTTGTATATATGCATTATGGATTGCAACTTGGCCCAAAAGAAAAATGAACTTATGTCATTTCTTTGCAAAGTAGTAAAACTGGATACTATAATGCTGAGCAAAATAAGCCCAGCTAAAATAGGCAGATTCCAAATATTCTCTGATATGTTTATGTGGACATACAAAAGAAGGGGATAATAGAATGGATTAGACAAAAGGAAATGAGGAAAGTGAGGAGAAGGGGAACAGGAAAGACAATAAAATGAATCAGACATAATTTTTCTATGTTCATATATAAATATATTACCAGTGAAATGCCACATATAACATACAAGAATGAGATTCTTATTAGAATAAGATACACTTCATGTTTGCAAAATATATCAAAAAAACTCCACAATCATGTTTATCAAATAATTACAAATAAAACAATTTTGCAATTAAAAATTTTTAAATCAAAAGTAGACCTTACAAATTGTTGATAGAAAAAAAATGCAGTATGTAGCATGACGAACAGATTACACCACTTTAATATATATATATATATATATATATATATATATATATATATATATATATATATATATATATAATTTGGAAATGGATTGTTTAATTTTATTTATTTATTTATATATGATTGTGATGGGTTCTCCAATGAATTCCCAACTCCTGCCCAGATTAGAATAATTTGAATAAAGATTTTTAAGGAATAAAAGACATACTCTATAACCATATATCTAAAGTTGATCATAAGTTAAAAATGTGAAGATACCATCAAAGAATATTCAAGAAACCAAGTTGAAAAAACATTAGGGTTCATGAATATTCCAAAATACAAACTACCAGGATAAACCAAAATTCCAATTAAAGAACTTGAAAAATTGTCCAATTTTTATGAATGATATGTAAATTCAAAAGAAGATATTTTTAGGACTCCAAATCATCTGAATTACAATAGATCTACTGCAATGCACATTATATTAAAAATTCTGTAATTATTGAAGAAATGATTTTTGTGGTACAAGTACAAAATGAATGGCTACATTTTGAAGTAAACCAATTCAAATTCTAATGGTTCTTTTCAACACAGACTCTGAAAGACAAGAGGGTTTGGATTAATACATTAAAAAATGCAAAAGAAATAAAATGCAAATAAACACTACTGTACCCAGCAAAAATGTTTCCTACAGAGTTCAAAATAAAATTTAAGCACTCCATAATAAACAGAATTTAAATAAATTAATGTTGAGAACGTGAAATGTGTAAAGTTTTATATTGCCTATGTGAGAGACTCTCATGTCTCAGCACTAAATTCAGATACTGTGGTTGGATCACTAACCACACTGAACTCCATCACTATGGTAAACTGGCACCCCTTTTATCCTCAGCATGTTGTTTTCCTCTTCTTTTTCTGCCAGTGATTTTTAGTCCATTGGTTTTTATCCCTGCACATGTTGGAAAACCATTGGGCCTTCCAACACTCAGACATATTCTTTCCAGCAACTATTTAGCAATATAAGCCTGGCTATGTAAGAATAAAGTAAATTGAGACCTCTGAAACCGGTCTCTGGAGATAATTCTTTGACTCCATCACCACACCCTCCTCAGCTGTTCAGAGCATCCAGGCTGAACCAAGAGACTCCACAGTTGGTGCCACAAACAGGGACCAGAGGAAAGCAGGTAGGTGTGGATGTAGGACACACTAGAAATTAGGGGAAGTATGGGCAATTTACCAGCTCCATGAAGGACTTGCATCTACAACTACTTTATAACCTTCTTAGCATAGGAGGACTAACATTAAATAAAGGAAGCAAAAAATGTTGAGATATAGTACTGAACACTAATCCTAGGTTTAAAACTGTTGATGTATTAGATCCAGAGATGTGGGAGAGAATCACAATTAATGCTAGGCAAGAATAGGTCAGACAAAGATGGTTCCTACCTCTAACTTTTTCCGCATCATGACAGCCATCCAAAAATCTTTGTGCCACCAAGGGTCCCATCCTTTTCATGTCATGGCCACAATACCAGTGGAAATAGGGAGTCAAGAGAGGGAACACAAGAAGAAAGAGAAAGAGCTTACTGTAACATCAAGGGCAGAGGCTCAACCTCTCGATGCACAATAGGAAAAGACAGAAACTAAAATAGGGAAGTTAAGTCAAAGAAGGTTTATTCCTCAATATCTAAACTCATGCAGCAATTACAGAAAGATGAGGAGAAAACAGACAACCTTAACAGTCCCAAGCTGCCTTAGTCAGGTCCCCATCCATGATCTGGTCTAATCCTTTCTCTGAACTATGCACATGGGAGCTGTGCTTACTATTGATTACAAGGTCCTTTATGAAGATATTGTAGACATAGAGTTAAACAAACCAAACTTGTGAGAGGTGAAAGAAAAACAACCCCATGTTCTATCCAGCAGTACCAGCACGGAGAAAGGAGACACCACCAATCCTTAGTTGACCAGATTTATTGAATCCTCCCTGTTTTCTGCCTCCTTTCTTCTTCCACTATCTCCCTTCTTCTACCCTCTCCCTCTCTCCTCCCCCAGGCTCCTAGCGTATCAACCAATTATAGCAAAGTTTTCTCTCATGCAGGAGAGCATGCAGAGGAATGTCAGCATAGCACTATATGGATCATGAGCTGTCCAAGCGTGGCATGATATTAAACAGCCAATCCTAGAGCCTGGCTTTAACACATAAGTCTCCAAGGAACTAGTAAGCAAGCAACCTTTTTGGGTACTTCCTTATTTTGGTATCCAGTGCCCTTTGGCTCACTGCCAGGTGCCATCTTGTTCAAGATGGCCCTCAACAGGCTCCCCCTCTTTGTTATGAAAAGAAAAGGACAGCAACTGTGCCTGTCTTAGGTGCCAGAGTCAGACTTTATCCTTACCCATCATTGTGAGTCAAAGAGCTATTGGCATGCTTAAACACAGCCAGAGGAAATAGTGAAGCATCCCAACAACTAGACACATAACACTCTTAACACATAACACATAACACTCTTAACACATAACACAGTTAAGGACCTCAGTATCATTATCATTGTTATTAGTAATGTTAATATTAAACTTAGAACTGTTAGACATAATGAACACAAATGGAGACTTGATGCATATGGTAGTAGGGAGGAAAACCTGATAAAAGGAAGAGTAATTGGCATCACACCCTGTATAACTATAAACAGGTGTATTACTTCCCTTTATATAGGTTTGCTTTTGACTGTACCTATATTGAATGAGAGAGAGATTGCCTCCCTGTATTATGGCAGTTTCTGAGGTGGTTAACCAGAGGAAGCAAAGACTACCTCTTAACTTGAAGTTTAGACTAGTAATAAGTGGCTTTACAGTGGAACCAGCTGGTAGGTAAGGAATACCTAGAAGTTCTGTACTAGGAAATAATTGAGGGAAAACTAGTGTGCCATGAATGATATATCCCCAAAAGGTTTAGGAAGAGCTAACAATAGCAGGCTTACCACCAGCACCATAATTTTGTGTTTCGGTGCCAGTTTCTTTCTTATGGATAGTTCTTACCAAGCACTCCGGCGCCCAGATAGATAGTTGTTGGTCCTGAGGAAAAACACAAACAGATCCACTCCCTCAAATTAATACTGGGTCAGGTCCTTTCCAGGACCCAGTCAAGCTGTCTCTCCACATTGCTTGTGGATGGCCACCAGACTTTCCACTAAAATGTCTATCAGCCACAGTACAGCCCATAGCATCCAAAGTTAAAAAATTGAGGGTGAATAAAGGAAGATTAAGTCTGTTCTTGGGAGGGGCTAATGCCCCTATTCCCCCCTTTTGTTTAGTTAAGCAGACTTTAAATGTTTGATTAGCCCTTTCCACGATAGCTTGTCCTTGTGGATTGTAGGGCAATCCTGTAGAATGATAGATATTAAACTTTGAGAAAAACTGTTGAAATGAAGAAGAAGTATATGCAGGCCCATTATCTGTTTTAAATGATTTTGGCCTTCCCAAAGTAGCAAAGGCCTGAAGGCAATGACTGATTACATCTTTTGTCTTTCCCCTGTATGGGCGGTAGCAAATATATATCCTGAGTAGGTATCTACAGTTACACGTACAAATCTTAAAGTATCAAATTCAGAGATATGGGTGACATCCATCTGCCACAGATGATTTGGAAGGAATCCTCTAGGATTGACTCCAAAATGAGGAACAGATAAATGACGCACACAGACAGGACACTGTTTTACTATATTTCTGGCTTGTTCTTTTGTAATGTTATATTTTATTTTGAGAATAGTAGCATTGACATGAAAATATTTATGGAAATTAAATGATTTTTGTACAATGTTAAACACATGAGGATCTCGAGTAGCTGAGTCCGCAGTAGAATTTCCTTGAGTTAAAGGCCCAGGTAAGCCTGAATGTGCTCAGATATGGCCTATATATAAAGGTTCTTTGTGAGCCCACAGAAGAGTTTGTACTTGATAAAAGCATTGTTGTAAGGTAGATTGAGGACTAATGGGTCCAGCTCTCTCAAGTCGGGGCACAGGCTGGGCAAAATATAGACTGTCAGTATAAATATTTAAAGGTTTCTCAGGAAATGTTTGTAAGGCAGTTATAATTGCTTCTAGTTCAGTTTTTTGAGCAAATTTATGAGAAGTAATAATATTCTGTACTTTATCAGAAACTACTGTAGCTGTGCTGGAAGAGGAGCCATCTATAAAGATTGTATTTGCTGCTGGGATAGGTTGAGCCTTAACAACCTGAGGGAAAATAACAGGATGTCTTTTGAAGAAACTGACAATAGGTGAACTTGACAAGTGATTATCAAATATGGCCATGGTGGAACAATAGACAATTGCCCAATCTTCATTACTGTTAACTAGTATTTCAATCTGTTTTGCTGTGTATGGGACAATAACTGTCTGAGGATGAACTCCAAAAACTCGAAGGGCTGTTTTAAGTCCTAATGTAACCAGATTTGCCACCATCACAGGATACAGGGAAACAACATTTTTGGGTGACACTGTCAAATGGATCCATATCAGGAGTCCAGTTTGCCACAATAGACCTATAGGAGTATATTTAGAATCTAACACAATGAGGCTAAAAGGCAAGGATAATCAACTCTATCACTATGAGCATTTTCTAAAACTTGTTCTACTAGCCTCAAGACTTTTCTACCTTCAGGAATTAAAATTCTGGAGGATGTAAGGTCTGAATCTCCTTGGAGAATATCAAACAGAGGCTTAAGTTGACCAGTGGTGATTCCCAAATTTGGCCTTATCCAATTTATATCACCTAATAATTTTTGGAAATCATTTAGAGTCTTATACTTTCCTGTGGCTAATTGAATTTTTTGTAGCCTAACACAGGTATCTAATATTTGATGTCCTAGAAAGGTAATAGGACTGTGGGTTTGCACCTTTTCTGGGGCTACATGTAATCCCCATTTTCTAGGGTTTTAATAATATCATTAAATGCCCTAAATAAATTCTCCTGTTTTCTGTGAGCCAAAAGAATAACATCCATATAATGGAGACAATAAAATTCTTTATAATTTTGTCTAATCTGTGATATAGCCTGGCCAACATATATTTGACACATAGTGGGACTATTTGCCATTTCCTGGGGAAGGACAACCCATTGGTATCTAGTATTAAGCCCTTCATTATTTAAAGAAGAAACAGAAAAGGCAAATCGAGGGCTATCTTCAGGATGAACAGGAATGGAAAAGAAACAATCTTTCATATCTATAGAGATGATATGATAATGTTTTGGAACAGCAGCTAATGAGGGGAGACCCAGTTACACCGGGCCCATAATTTGCATACTGGAATTTAGGGCTCTAAGATCTTTCAAAAGTCACCATTTCCCAGAATTCTTTTTTATGACAAAAATGGGTGCATTCCTAGGGGAAGTAGAAGGAATGATATGATTTTCCTTCAATTGTTGATTAACTATTTTCTGGGCTGCCTCTATTTTTTCTTTAGAAAGGGGCCACTGGGGGACCCAGATATGATTATTGGATTTCCATGTTATCTTTAATGGTTCAGTGGCCCCTGCAGAAAACCCAGCCCCTCAGTCCCTGTTTGTCCTTCGGCTTGAATGGTGCACGTAACACCTTGTAAAGTTTTGCCTAGTCCATTTCCAGGGATATAACCTTATCTCACCATAACTGGCAAAACATTTGGGTTTAGACAGGACATATTTTGCTCAACTGAGGAAGGAACAACAACATCCATCTGTGTTAAAATGTCTCTTGCCCAAAGAGTGACAGGCAGGTGAGCTAATACATAAGGATGGAATGTTCCCCTTTTCCCATCAGAGTTCTCCCAAGATAACACAGCTGAACTTTGTAATGGGGTTTGGGCAAATCCAAGTCCCTGTAAGGTAGTACTGGATGCTGTACAGGCCATGCTTTGTTCCAGTCCTTCTGTCTTATAATAGAGATGTCAGCACCTGTGTCTATTAGACCCTCTATGGGAGTACCATTAACCTTTAATTTAAGAATGGGTCTATTTCTTGTTGATTGTGCCCAAAAGACACCTGATCCTGCTGATCCAAACCCATTGTTTTTTTAGTCCTTTGTGAACTGGGAAAGGCCCCATGATGGCTAGACAATATCAATATTTGTGCTATTTTATCTCCTGGAGAAACAACAGATTCTGCTCAAGGGGAAGATAACATAATCTTTATTTCTCCAGTATAATCAGAATCAATGACTCCTGGCAATACTTGTAATCCTGACAGAGTTGTGGAACTCCGCCCTAACAATAATCCTGCTGTGCCCTCAGAGAGTGGTCCATGTATGCCCATGGTGAATGCTTGTACTCCCATTTCTGGGTTTTCAAACTAGTCAGGTGGAGGCAGAGAGGTCCAATCCCCCACTCCCTGATATTCCTTGGGACAACGAGGAGATAGTCGAAAAGAACTGTTAGTGGGGATCTGTACTATGGGATTCTGAAAGGCCCCGTATGGTTGAGGGCCCCGGATTGGGCCCTCCTGGCCATTTTTTGATGGGGCTGGCATAGGATATCTCTCTATATCAAATCTTGATTACAATATTTCACCCAGTGCCTTCCTTTTTGGCACTGGGTACATAGACCTGGGGCAGGTTGATTTGTCCCTTGTTGTTCTCCAGTCTTAGGTGTTCCCCTAGGCTTTAATCCTATGGGTCCTTCAGGACAGTCTTTTCTGAAGTGCCCTCCTTGCCCACACTGAAAGCATATTATTCCTTTAGCTCTTGATTGCCCCTGATTTGGCCCAGGAAGAGCAGCAGGTATTACTTGTCCTGTAATGACTGCATCATTGATATCCCTGCAGACCTTTATATAGGTACTTAAATCTTTATTTTTCCATGGTTTTATAGCCTTTTTACACCATCTATTTGCTTGCTCATAAGATAACTGTTTTATTAAGGGCATTGCTTGTTCTTGTTTTGAATCCCCAAATACTCTAGCAGCAGTTTGAATTAATCTATCAAAAAATATGCAAACGGTTCATTACTTCCCTGAATCACCTTGGACAACAGCCCCTGTAAATCTCCTGACCCTTGAATTAGCTTCCAGGCTTAAGTGGCAACAGCAGCAATTTCGGCATACACCCCAGGATCATAAGTAATCTACTATTGAATACATTCATAATTTCCTTCTCCTGTCAGCATTTCTACATTTCTTTGGGGAAAGACAGCGGCAGCATTACGGGGGGTGCCATTTCTAATGAGGCTTCCTGCTATGCAGTTTTCCACACTAGGTACTGCCCCCCTGATAGCACAGCTTTACATAGCCTTTTCCAATCTTCTGACACTAGATTCAGCCCCGCTACTGATTCCAACATACTAATTGTAAATGGGTCCTGTGAATTGAAAGTAGCCACTGCCTCCTTAAAATTTTTTACTGTTTTAAATTCCAGAGGCTGGTGGAATCTTTGTCCATTTTGGTTCTCTAGTACAGGGAAGAATTGTGGGACTGCTGAGGTTTCTTTAAAGGGGGTTTCTTCTCCCCGTGGTGAAAAACCCATCTGATTTATAGCTTTAGCTAACTTCTTCCAAGGGTACCTTGGGGGACATAGGGGGCAGGCTGCTTGGGGGGGAGCTGCTGCCTCCAGGAAGGGATTGGTATTCCTTCCCGATATAACTGATGGGGGCAACCGTGTCCTTGATGCTCTTTCTAATTCCTCCCCAGTAAGCCCCTCCTCCTGTTCTTCCTCTTTATGAGAAGTTATACTTAGTTGTTTCTTTATCTCTTCCAGACACATATTTCCTTTTTTTACTAAAGTTATTATTTTACCTTTTTTAGATGTTAGACATTCCTTAATGAGCTGCCACATGGGAAAAGTACCTCTAGGTAACGGGGATTGCTTTTCTGATTTAATAAGATCCTCTTTATCATGTTCCAATTGTAGAATATTTAGGACTCCCTCTTCCAAAAACCAAGGACTAACCTTGGCCAACGTGGTTACATATGCTGTCACAGTAGATCATTTTACGGCAGTCTCATTAGCCTTAAATACATCTTGTATGATTCTTATCATTTGATTTCTAGACACTTGTGACCCCATTCTGGAGTTATGAGACCTCCCTTTACCAGGGTTATGTGACCTCTTTACTGGGGTAATGTAGACTCCCTTTACTGAGTTATGTGGTCCCCTTCACCAGGACTGTGTGGTCCCTTTCACCGGGACTGTGGGGTCCTTTTCACCAGAACTGTGGGGTCCCTTCACCGGGACTCTGACCTCTCTCTTATACACTCTGGCCAGAGATTTCAAGAAGGTTATCCTACAATTTTCCTATAGCTTACTTTAAATTACTTAGTTTTCCTATAGCTTACCTTAAGTTACTTACCTGGGAGGACACAGAAGGAGAAAGAACTTCCCTGTACAGGCCACCCCTTGTTTCATCCAGTGGAACTGGCGCAGAGAAAGGAGACACCACCAATCTTTAGTTGACCAGATTTATTGAATCCTTCCTGATTTTCTGCCTCCTTTCATCTCCCACTATGTGATTGTAATTTTGGATGTAATCTCCAATAAACAACAGATGTTTCAGACAGACAAGCTATTGTTGTCCTCCAATATCTAGAACTTCTAGTTTTCAACCTGTTTTTAGATAGTCAATATTGTCCAGTTAACTCCCCAGTTTTCTTAAGCTTATTGCAAGCTAGATGTAACCAAACCAAAAGATATTTTGATTTCTAGCATCCACACTATGCTAGAAGCAAGAAGATTCCCTCTTTGTATCCAACATCAATCAGGGCACGTTCTCATTTACCAGAACCATTAGTGAATCTCACTAAGACAGTGGATCAACTTACTTGGCCCACAAAGGCCAAGAAAATAACTGACAAAGCCCACAAGTTACATACACATTTCCACTAATCCACCTAAAGCCTCCATAGGCTGTTCCCAGCCCTTGTTAAGGAATCTTGTAACCAATTAGCTAGTGATTGTAAAAGGTGCACTCCATTTTTTCCCATTGGACTCCTACAGCCCTCAGTAGTAAAACATTCCTGGGCTGAAATCCAAAGCTCTTTGGCAAATGGATGTCACCCATTTTTCTCCTTTTGGCAAACTTAAATACATACATATAATCATTGATTCCCATTTAGGCTTTTTTGTAGTTATGCCTTCTCTGGAGAAACCACAAAAAGGTTTATCTCTCATTTAGTTAGTTGTTTTAGGATCATGGGAGTCACTTTTTCCATTTTAATTGATGATGACCCAGACTATATAAACAACACCTATAAAAATTTTGCTCATTTTGACAATAAATCTTGTGATTGAAATATCTTATAACCCCTAAGCTCAAGGCATAGTTGAGTTCCTTCATGAAAATACAATGCTTCAAAAACAGAGTGGGTAAAGCTGTACTAGCTCCCCACATAATGCCATACATTATGTTTTTTTTTTTTTTTAAGTTTCTCACCACATCAAAATCTTCAAAAGGAACAGTAGTCCATAAGCACTGGACTCCCCTCATAGGGCCCTATTTTTGCCTTTGGTTTTATAAAAGGACTCCCTAACCAACATTTGAAAGGTGCAGGACCCCTCTAACAATGGTTCAAGGGCTTTCTTGTGTCATTCCAGAGGATGAGCCTCATCCTACCTGTGTACATACTAGAAATTTAAGGTTTTGCATACCTCAAACCACCAGCAAAGAAGATGAAAGAACTATCTTTGGAAGAGAGACCCCTGAGGTGCTGAACACAGCAGAAAAGACAAGTCTCATGTAAAGTAACCTGGGGTGATCTTAAAGACATAGTTGAGCAAGGTACCATAAATGGCCCCTCACCCAGTGGGGGTCTTATTCCAAGAATGATAATGGTAGTGTTGCTATATACAGTTCTAACAGAAAGCAGTGAACCTAATTATAAGTTAAATTAGGCCTAGATCCCCAGACCACCACATTTGGTATTAGCAAATTGGGAAGGAGCATTGCTGAGATTCTTCTCTACTGACTCAACTATCATTGACCCTAAACTAAATATGATGTTAACTACCATAAAATCAAATACTAGCATATCATTGTCTAATAGATCTCTTTGTTTCTTGGATATTACAAATGACACCTATAATCCAAACCAACCTCTTTTCTTCTCCCTTGCTGAAGGGAGAATTGTAGATAAATATAACTATCCCTATGTTGGCTTAACCTTTTTAGATCTAAGGATCAGAGCTAAAAAGATCAATGTTCATAAACCCCCCAGTGCTATATGCTAAAAGCTTTCATTGTTGAGCTTCCCAATCACACTTTTTGGATTATCCTCCTGAGATAATAACTCTATACCTTGGAATCAATGCATTAATTCAATGTTCTATCTCATAAATGGTAGAAACTTTTCTCAATTATATCAATATTTGTGTGCCTGGTTGAGTGCAGCCCCCTGGAATATAACAGATACACCCAAAATTCACCAGGGATATTGTGAAACATGCTACTGTGAACAATCTATAACTGACAATTATGCAGGAAATAAATTTGGGACAATGGATCTTATGCCCGTATTACTTGATATGAGGCCCATAAAAGGGGTGTCAGTTATATGAATATTAGTAATACAGGAAGTACTTTTTCTATTAATTTTTTTCCTAATTACACTTGTACACATTTCAAACTTGTGTCACACCATGCTTCACTATGCTGATAATTAATGCGATGGGAAGTCCAAATATAACATTTAAACAAGTCCCTTGTATGTATAACTGTTCATGCTGGCTTTTTAATTGCTTAAATCCTGCTATGAATGCTAAATGTGTGTTTATTTTCAGAATTCCTCATGCCATATAGTTTCTGGTGAACATGTCACAAGAATGGAAGAGTCCATGGGACATGGAGGTGAAGAATCTTCTGAATGAAATCCTGTACTGCACCAGGTGTGCCATTGGCCTCATTATTACCCTGGTTACTGCCCTAGCCACTCAGCCAATTGCCACTGTCTTGCTCACTCAAAACATTCAAACTGCAGAGACTGTAAACAATCTATCCAATTCCACATCAAAAGCCTTTACCATCCAAAATGACTTAAATAAAATCTCACATGCAGCCTTAGTATTTATCCAACAAGTCTTGGATCTCCATCAAGAGTAATTAGATATATTTTTTATGTTTCAAAGGCTTATCTGTGACCCTGATTTTAAGAACATTTGTGTTACTCTCAGAAATATTCTGCCCAGTGATTGCTTAACAACATAAGCCTGACTATGAAACAATAAAGTAGATTGAGTTCTCTGAAACTGGTCTCTGGAGGTCTCTCATGAACTCTTTTGCTGAAGCTGTTTGGTGGTTCCTGGCTGGATGGAGAGACCCCATAAATTAATATTTGCAAAGCCTGTTTTTAAAACTACTCAATGAAACATTTTATGAAGTTAATATAAAATGAAAGCTGGTATGCAGATTAATCACACTAGAAAAAGAGTTAAGTAAAGGAGAACCAATTTTGAATTCAACATTATAAATAAAACAAATATCAGGAAATAAGTGTCAAAAATATAACACAGAATGTTAATGGCTTCAATTAATCAAAACATAAGTAGTAGCAGATTTGGTTAAAAAAAGTAAGAGTAAACAATATGGTGTTTATGAAATACTCACCTTGACAAAAACATGCACAACCTGAAGTTATAAGAATGGGAAAGATGTATCCTGAAAATAATGTCCATTACAATATTAGGGTTTATATTTCTGTATCAGTCAAGTGGAATTCAAGTAAAAATCATTCAGAATAGGGAAATGAAATGTCTTAATCCTGTTTAATAATTTCATCCAACACCAATATACAGCAAATGTAAATATTTATGCTCCCCAAAATGATTCATCCATGTAGATAGAATGTTTTGAACATTAAGAATCTAATAAACTACAATATTATACTACTGGGTGACTTGAACACATCTCTCTCATCACTGGATAGAATATTCAGACAAAAATTTAGTAATAATTATTTAGAACTAATTGATACTATTTATCAAATGAACCTAGCAGATATCTATAGAATATGTCATTCACCAATGTCTGCATTTATTTTCTCAGCTGTGCATAAAATATTTATGTCATATTATAGATCACAAATCATATCATAAATACCACAAAGCAAAGAACATAAATTCTTTCATCTTATCAGAAATTTATGCAAATTAGAAATCAATGAAAGGTAAAAACTGAATTTATCACTAATACCTGGATACTAATTTATTTTGATTTACAAATAGATCAGAAACAAAATTTGGAAAAAGCATAAAGTCTTTACAATTAGTGAAACTAACTATACAACATAACAAAATGTATGGGGAAGTGTGAACTCTGTAATAACAACAAAGTTAATGGCACTAAGTGGAAACACTAAAAAATAAAGTTATATGAAATAGATTACCTAACAGTACACCTCAGGCACAAAAATAAGAACAAAACTGTATTAAAATCAATGGAAGAAGGGAAATAAATGGAGTCAGAGTAAAAATCAATGAAATTGAGAGTAAAAAGCAATACAAATGATTAATGAGACAGTTTGTTTTTAAAACTTACACAAGGTTGATAAACCCTCAGTAAAACTAACCAAGGTAAAGATAAAAAAGACTAAAAAATTGTATTGAAAATGAAAATATAACTACGCAAAGTAGTAAATTTCAGTGGCTCATAAAAAAGACTTTCAATTTTTCTCCATTTATAATTATTTTGGCCTTTGATTTTGCAAGTATGGCTGTTATGATGTTGAGATATGTTCCTATTATCCCTAGTTCTTTCAGTGTTTTGAGCTTGAACAGGTGCAGTATTTTGTCAAATGCTTTTTATGCATTTATTGAGATGATCATATTATTGTTCTTTTTTAGGCTATTGATATTATAAGTAATGTTTATTGTTTTCTGTATGTTGAACCAAACCTTCATGTCTGGGATGAAACCACATTTGATCATGGTCCACTATCTGTTTAACATGTTTTTGGATTTAATATGTATGATTTTATTGGGAATTTTTAAATCTATGTTTATACACAAAGGAATTAAAATCAACATACAACAGTGATGCAGTCACATCAATATTTATTGCAGCTCAATTCCCAAGACCTAAATTTTGGAACCAAACAAGATGCCTTTCAACAGATGAATTAATTAAGAAAATGCAATATATACATATATATATATATATATATATATATATATATACACACATATATATATATCAATAATATTACTCAGTTTTAAAAAATAATAAAATCATAACATTATTTGTTGTAAATTGATGGAGTTAGAGAATATCATTTTAAGCAAAATAAGCCAAATGCCAAAAACCAAAGGCTGAATGTTTTCTCTGATATGTTGATGCTAACTCACAATAAGGTGGACTAGGTAAGAATATAATTACTTTAAATTTTATACAGGGTATTGAGGAGAGGGGAAGGGGTATGGGGGGATAGAATAATATAGTGAAACAGTCATTATTACCTCAGGTACCTACATGATTTTATGACTGATGTGATCATGCAATATGTATAATCAGAAAAATGAGTTTACATTCCATTTATGTATTATCTATCAAAATGTATAAATGCATTCTACTGTCATGTACACCTAGCTAGAAAAATTTAATAAGTTTAAAAAGTTTAAGAAAAGAACATTAAAGTTATAATTTTATCAAAAAAATTAGAATCAATTACAAGATATAAAATTAAGTTATCTCTAATACCTGGAGACTAATTTAATTTCAACTGAAAAATGGATAAGAAAAGAAATCAGAGAAAAACAAATAATCTTTAAAATGAATGAAAGCAGTTATACAATATAACAAAATGTTTGGTGAAGCACAAAATCAGTAATAACGGAAAAACAAATGGCACTAAGTGTAAATATTAGAGAGAATTATACCTAATAAATTATCTAAAATTACAACTTAGGAACTAAATAAAAGAACAAGTCAACTTTAAACTCAACTGAAGAAGGGAAATAAAAAAAAATCAGTCAAGAAATATAAAATTGAGAATATAAACACTACAAGTGGATAAGTGAAAAATTGTGTTTTCAAGATAAACACAAGACTAATAAATCCTCAGAAAAACTAACCAAGATAAAGACTAAACTAATAAAATGGAATTGAAGGAAAAATTTAATCACAGTACTAAATGCCAGTGGATCAAAAATATTTTAAATTTTATATGCAAATAAGCAACAAAATATTGAAGATATTGGCAAATTCCTAAAGACATTACCTACACAAGCTAAATCTTTAGGATATAGGCAATATGGGCAAAATAAGGTCATATAATGTTATTGATCAAGCTACCAAAAACCTTATAACAAATAAATGTTAGGTCTGGATAGCCTCAGTTGTATCAGATGGAAAAAAAAAAAAAAAAACTAATCCAAATTTTTAATTAAACATTTCCAAACTAAATACAAGATCATTTTTTTATAGTGCAATATGATCAAGCAGTTTTCATTGCAGGGATATAAGTTTGAACATTTTAAAATCAATAAACTATCTACATAAACAGTGTTAAGGGCAAGAATCACTGTTATCTCAATATGTGCAGAACAAGAATTTGAAAAAGTATATTTCCAGGTCTTGTTTAAAGTACTAGAAAATCTACAGATAAAAGAAAACTGCTACAATATTGTAAAGCTTACACATGACAAATCCAAGAACAACATCATACTGAAATAAAAAAACCTGAAGTCATTTATTCTAAAAACAGGAACAAGGCAAGTATGTGCACTCCCATCATCCCTATTCAAATTAGTGGTTATAATTCTATCCATAGCAATTAGTCAGATGAAGGAAATTAAGTGCTATGAATAGTATATAAAGAATTCAAATTATGTGATGAAGACAAGATTATACATTTAAATGATTCAAAAGACTCTATCAGAAGTCATAGAATAATAAGTTTAGAAAAAAGGAGAAAAATCACATGAATGAAGCCAATACTTTAATAATAAATTTCATAATAAATTTTCAAAAATAAATCTCCTATAAAAAATAAATCTCCCATAATAACATGTTAATATTCAGAATGCATAAAGAACTAATAAGCCAAATAACAAATGGGAAAAAAAAGACACTACTCAAAATTATATACAGTCAACAGATCTATGAAAAATGTTAAACATCTCTAGCAATTGGACAATGACAAATAATAGTCTCCATTGATATTTCTTCTCACTTCAGTAGTAATAGAAATAAATGAAAATACAAATAATCCCTGGAGGCAAGAATGTGTGAAAAAAGGAAACATATATTTTGGGTGGGGTTGTAAACTGATGCCAGAACTCTGGATTGTAGTGTGATGATGCCTCAATAAAAACAAAAGATTTGAACCTACTTATTTTTCCATAAGATGCAGGGTTTCTGATCTGATTCCAAGGTCCTTGATCTATCTTGAGTTGAGTTTTTCAGGGTGAGAGATAGAAGTTTAGTTTCATTCTGCTACATATGGATTTCCAATTTTCCCAGCACCATATGTTGAATAGGCTGTCTTTCTCCATTGTATGTTTTTGGCACCTTTGTCTAGTATGAGAGAACTGTATTTATTTGAGTTTATCATCATGTCCTCTATTCTGTACCATTGATCTACCTGTCTATTTTGATGCCAATGCCATGATGTTTTTGTTACTATTGCTCTGTATTATAGTTGAAGTTCTGGTATTGTGATAACCCCTGCTTCACTCTTCCTGCTAAGGATTGCTTTAGCTCTTCTGGGTCTCTTGTATTTCCAAATTAATTTAATGATTGCTTGGTCTATTTCTATGAGGTTCAACATCTCTAGATTTAAGAGAAATGCAAATCAAAACTACCCTAAGATTTTACCTCACCCCAATTAGAATGGCGATTATCAAGAACACAAGCAATAATAAGTGTTGACAAAGATGTGGGGAAAAAGGTATTCTCATATACTGCATAGTTTTACAAATCAGTGCAGCCACTCTGGAAAGCAGTGTAGAGATTCCTTAGAAAACTTGGAATGGAACCACCATTTGACCTAGCTCTCCCACTCCTTGGCCTATACCCAAAGGACTTAAAATCAGCATACTAAAGGGATGCAACCACAACAATGTTCATGGCTGCTCAATTTACAATAGCTAGATTGTGGAACCAACATAGATACCCTTCAATTGCTGAATGGATAAAGAAACTGGAAATATTACTCGACCATAAAGAAGAATAAAATTATGCCATTTGCAGGCAAATGGATGAAGTTGGAGAACATCATGCTAAGTGAGATAAGACAATCTCAAAAAAAGCAAAGGAGGAATGATTTATCTGGTAAGTGAATGATACATAATGGGTGGTGGGACAGAGAAAAGAATGGAGGAAGGATGGATTTTATAGAAAAAAAGAGGGGTGGAAGGGGTGGGAGAAGGAAAAATAGTATATCAAGCAAGAATCGTTTTCCTAGGTATATGTATGAATGCACAAATTGTATGACTCTGCTTCATGCACAACCAGAGTAATAAATTTTACCCCATTTGTGTATAATCAATCAAAATAAATAAATTATTTAAAAATATTAAAAGATAATGATGAACTTTAAAAAAGCAAACAAAAGGTATAAAATCATTCTGTACACTCTACCACTATTTGAATATATAGCAAGTATTTAAACACAGCATACAAAAAATAGGCAGTCACATTTATGTTTATAACAGCACAATTCAAAATTGCCAAGCTATGGAATCAAATTAGTTGCCCCTCAATAGATAAGTTGATAAAGAAAATTTGGTATAGATGTACAATGGTATATTATTCAATCATAAAAATGAATGGAACTATGGCATTTGTTGGTAAATATGTGCTTTAATAGACTATTATTCTATGTGAAATAGCACAAACATGAAGCCAAAGTTCAAATGTTTCTTTGGATATGGAAAATCTATTTTAAAAAAGTGGAAAAATGGAGAGGCAAAGAAAAAAATGTAGGTGAAAAATCTCATGAAACTAGAAAAAATTTATTGGACCATATTAAGGTAAATGAGAGAGAAAAGTGATGAGCTAATGTAAAAATGTTAGAATGAATATGACTTAACTTTCTCTTATACATACATAAATGCATGAAATTGAATTTCCCTATCATACATATCCACAAAAGAGTTATTAAAAAAAATAGGTAAATACTAGAAAGCTCAGAAAAAAGAATACAGGACAAGGTAAATTAGATGGAGGAAGGGAGGAAAAAAGTAGTAGAGGAAACTGGATTAGAGTAAATTATAGTCCAATTTCTAAACTGCCAAAATGAATTCTAATGTGATGTATAAAAAATAGAACCACTAAAATAATGATATCCTGAAGGAATGATGAACCCAACCATTATGTATCACTATAATGCTCTAATTCAAAATTAGAAAAGAAAGTTAAACACTGAGTTAAAATACAAAGCATAGAAATAGCAACTTAGATTACAGTAAAAGGAAATCACAAATATATTTGTTGGATGGAGTTTCACATTAAACTTGAGCTTCCTAGAATACATGGAAAAATAGAAAACATTTAAATTCATATGGTTTAAATGCAATTTTTCTGATAGTAATATTGGCACTGGTGATTGTCAATATTTAAGAATATTTGCAAAAATCATTTGCATGAGTTTCATAACCTTTTGCTATTATTTTGTATTTTTATTGAGGTTTTTTATTTTGTGACAGACTTACATAATGCAAGTTATTTAACTTATTAAATTTTTTATCTTTTTAAAATATAATTTAAAACTATTTTGTATCAGTACAATATATTAATTTTACAAATGTAAAATTTTATCAGCTGTTAAAGCATTTTGCAAAAACCACACATTCTACTTCAGCTTTATTGCACAATATCTATAAGAAAATATTAATTTTTAAATTAGAAAACATAAAAATGCTTTCAATATAGAAGAGACAATCTGATTTTAAAGACAATACTCTATAAGAATGTCTACCCAGAAAATAACAAACTTTCACAGGATACCAAGCTGGACAGGTGTTTTGGCAAATCCGGTACAAAGCTCTGCTTAAAACCAGTCCAAGATACATAATCCAAACTCTATCATCATTCTTCATTAAAAATCTAGACACCGTTCAAGGTGGTTTCTTACACTTAAAAAAAGTTGAGGAATTTTTCAAATGTAAGCATTCTGAACATCTCTTACACATCAAAAACAATACTTCCAACTTAATAGCCATTCGCAGGATTTTTTTTTCCTTCATGCAGATTGTTTCTGACTGTAATGATTACAGATGACCCATTTTAATTTATGCTGATAGAAAACATAAGTTAAATACATTTTAAAACCTCGTCCTTTACAAAATCAGTTTATAAATTTGCATCATAAAAATTAGTGTCGAAACCATCTAGATGGCCTTCATTTATATGGTTGTATATTAGTTGGTTTTCCCAGAGTTGGGATGGCAGATGTCCCACTTTACTATGTAGTGCAATCAGTAAATAAAACCGAGCACTAAGCTGGAATACCAAGAGAGGTTAGTTAGTAAGACTGTGTGATGGATTTTAGTGGGATAGAACCCTGGACCTATACAGCAATGTGGCTGTTAACATACTGACAGCAAACTTTGGTGTGAACTTAACTCACCTCAAAAAATAAACATAATCTGGAGATCCAAAAGGAAAATGATTCACATATTTATTATTTGATGGGACTCTGTGTGTCACAAATGAGGAAAAAATTCTCATTTATTGGAGCAAGGACTCACCAAATAGATACATGTATCAACTACACATCTTTTCCTATTAAAGCACATTGATTTGATCTCAAGTGTTTTCAAGTGTATGCTTTTGTGGCCTAGGAAATTACCTTTTGGAACTTATGGCCTGCATAAGCTAAGTCAAACATGATGTTACATTTTTCTGTACAGAAAAGAATTATTAAAATAGTGGTTATGCACTCACAAATTTGTTGTAGGTACACAATTATCAAAACCCCAGATGCTTATAAAAAATTTGCATTATTTAGAATTTGTCCCTTAGGAATCAAAGCAGTTTGCTTTTGTGATACTGCATTTTTCAGAACTGCTCAAAGCATCTCATCTAGATGAGTGTTTTAAAAATATATATATAAAAAGTCTATGACAAGACTTCAAACATCACATATTTCACCTTTTAAGGGCTCTTTATCATGTATCCCTTCCTTAAAGTCCTTCAGAATAAAATAAAAATAAACTCTCACATTCCATTAGAAATAAATGGAAACATTAACGGTCTGAAAATTTTCTAGATTCCCCTAAATCTTGGTACTATGTGCAATTTCCTCACATACAGGTCTTGAGGAAACCCCTGATCATCTATCATGGAATAGTTGGCTAATGGATATGACATAGAAAATTTACATAATAGTAGTAAACAGATTAAAATCTATTCCACAAAATAAAAATGTTCTATGACTTCAATTTAAATACATATCTGAAAGCTAAAAGGAGGTTTTCTTGTTTTTCAAAAGTGTTAATTATTACATTTACAAGTCTCTTCAACACATCATCCAATTCTTTAAAAAACTAAACTGTTGGGGGCTGCAGACCCCATCCTAGCCTGGCTTGAGGATTTCAGTGTGGCCCTGATGCAGGACATCAGTGTAGCCCTGATGCTGAGACAAAGAATTGCAACAGCTGACATTGCTTGAAGAAGGAGCCCCGGCGCTGAGCCAGTAGGCTGACACTGATCAAGGACTGTACCCTGGCATTAAGCCGGGGCAACATAGATTGCAACAAGGACTGTACCCTGGCATTGAGCCGGGGCAACACAGACTGCAACATCAAGAACTGGCATTGAGCCGGGGCAACATGATCTGCAACATTAAGGACTGGCACTAAGCCGGGGCAACCTGGTTTGCAACATATGACTGATACTGCCGTAAGAACTGGCCCGGGCACTAAGCCAGCAGCTGATGCTACCTGAGAAAGTGGCCCCGGCATTGAGCCAGGGCCAAAAAGAACTGCTTTGATTAGACAAAAGTGACTCGTGCTTGCACGCACCCTTTAGTTGCTCTGATTGTATTATATTGTAATCTTGCTCTCCCCACATATTCTATAACTGATTGTTCTTCTGTACCTTCTTGTATCTGTGCCCACTATGTAACTTTTTGATATGTAATACTGTAATCTTACTATTATACTCTGTAACCTGATTGTCTCACAATTCATATATATATAACTGTAACTGCCTTGTAAAATCATCATCATCATCATCATCATCATCATCAGAGAACCAGAGGATGATCAGAGGAGAAAGAGAGAAGAATAAAGAGCTCTGATGAACAATTGAGGTGTCGTGTTTCTCTCTGCGGGCAGAAGGAACGCGACACTAAACCACCTTGCTTTAGGCACACTGTTCAATGACTTTCTAAGAAGCAGAGGGAAAAGAAATCACTTGTCAATTAATCCAGCTTCCTTAATTTTACTGAAGCAGAATTTCTCCAGGATATTGGCACATTTGTAGTATTCACTCTCAGGGGTTTGTACTCTTTGCCAATTTGTAAAGATTCGCTGTAAGTCTGCCATGAATAATTCCTTAGACATGTAGTACCTATTCTTGAGGCATTCACTCATGGTTTTCAGATCCATGGGGGGAACCTTATAACTTCATAATATCCCAGAGCTTCTGTTCTCTTCACAGGTTCCATGAAGGGCCAAGTGCTTTGATGGCTCTTCACCTGCTGGAGGATGCTTTGATCATGCTGTACAGTTGGTCAGGGTCTTTGGGCTCTTTACTTTACTCTTTTCCACTTGGTTTCCAGTCTGTCTCTCTAATTCCAGGAATGCTTTCTATAGGAATCTGTCAAACTCCATCTTTAAAACATGAAAGTCCAGGGTAGACCTTATGAATCTGGGCCTGTTTTCATTCTATTAGCTTTTTAATTATCTCCTTCTGCTTTTTAATAATGACAGAAAAATCTGTGTGTAGAACTCAGGGATTTAGTTCACATCCCATCAAAGTAGCACCTTCGTAATCCTTGATATAGCCCACGTATTTGGTTTTAGGTATTTTAATTTCTTTGGAGAAACCCTGTTTCTTGAAGTATCTGATTGCATATTCATCTGCATATGTGAGGAAGTTCAGGATGTCATGTTTTATATGATATTCTTTCAAATGATTCATCAGGTGTGTTCCAGAGCTCTTGACTTGCTCATTTGTGGTTACAGCACAGAAAACAATCTCTGTGAATCCTTGGGATGGGAACATACAGAAACAGATACCACAAATAACACCACCATCTTTAATTAAAGCAAGGGTTTTGTGTTTCAGGTCAAAGACAAGCCGTGTGATATATTCTTTTGGCATTCGGGGCAGCTGATGGGAGAACACATTTTGTAAGCCAACCAGCCACATCAGGATCTTCTTGTTTGGTTTCTGGTTCAAGGAATTGCCAATCACATGAAATTCAATTACACCCCTCTGTTCTTCCAGACTTGCTGCCTCATCCCTGGTTGAATATGCTGACAGAAAATTGGTCTCTGCTCTGAGTATTGTTGCAGGGTCTCTGATGGTAGACATGACCTCATTGATCAATTCCACAGGAATATCCCCCATAACTCGGGGTCTCTTGACCTCCTCCAGAACGTGAGAGTCATTTATTTTCTTCTTTTCTCCTGGGTTTGGCTCAACCGAGAAGAGGCTTTGCAAGCAGGATTGGTGCTCTCTTCATTTGGCTGCTCAAGGGATGATGATTTTGAATTGTATGAAACTGTCCCAGCCACAGGAGGTTGACTGATAACTGTTTGGATTCCTAGTTGGCTGGTTCTGGAAGAGGCTGAGAGAAATACCTGATCCCAGATGGGAGAGTTTTGACTATAAGCTTCTTCCTCTAACATGGACAGAAACTTTGGGAAATGGGTGAGGATTAGAGTTCCTTTCTCAAGAGGCAGTTTGTCTTTTTCTTGTCTTGGTTGTTCCAGGAGCTGTCACCTCATGACAGTGAAGACTGAGCGAAGCAATTTTCTCCAGAACACCTGGGTGGTTTTGTACCGAGGTAGACTGTCACAGAACTGTGGCGCATTGCAGTAACACAGCCACTTTGTGTAGTTCTCTTTGTAGCCAGAAACATCATCATTGGGAGATCACAGTCTTCCCTGAGATGGAGCCTCCAGTTGCCAATAGTTGTTGCGGTTTAGGAACATTTTGGCCAATTCAACAATTGTTTGCCTTTCTTTTGATGGTAGGTGACTAAATTTGTACTGTACAAAGTTATTCACACCCTTCTCAATACTAGGTTTTTCAAATGAAGGCTTTTTTTCCAAAGAGCTTTCAACCACAGGTTTTCCTCTTTGTAAAATAGATTTTACAAAGAGCTTGAAGAGATAGAAATAAACTTGTTTGGTATCTGCATCTTCTTCCTTGTGGACGCAGGTAAAGAGATATTCCACATCCAACACTATTCCCAGGAGTCTGTTCATTTCTTCCGCTGACACATTCTCCAGGTGGGAAACATGAGCAGCTAGGGCATGGCTACAATTCCGGCAGGATTCTGTTAGACTGACAATGATTTGCTACAGATCGGCTATGGGGGGAGTGGGAGAGGGGTTGGGGTTTTTCCAGCCATTACATTTACAGGATTCCACGACCTTGCAGGCGGAGTACACTCCGAGTTTCTCCAGTTTCTTGGCGGGGGAGGGGGGGACGCGGAGCGCAGCTAAGCCTTCTTCACCGCGATTCCGGCCGAGCCACCGCCTCCGGTCTTTCGTCGTGCCCGCCGCAGCCACTGTCGTCGCCGGACCGCAGGCGACCGAGCCCCCAGCGGCGGTGGTGGCGGCACAGGGGGAGCCCTGCGGCGGCGCGGGCTGCAGCGCTGCGGGCGGAGGGGGCAGCGCCCCGGGCCGGCCCCTGTCCCGGCTCCTGCCCCGCAGCCGCCAGGTCCGGCCCGCCAGCCTCAGACATGCCGCCCCAGAGCTGGGCAGGAGGTGCTAGTGTCAGACGCCACCGCCGCCAGGGTCTCCCGCTCCGGTTCTGGTCATCGGGAGCGCGAGACCCTCCCCCACGCCCTCCCGGCCCCTGAGCCCACCCCCCTGCCCGCCCCCGCCCGCCCCCGCTCGCCGCTTACCTGCCCGCCAGCTCCTGCCTCGGCCTGGGTCGCTGAGTGTGGCGGTGGCGGCGGGGGCGGCGGCAGCTGCTCCCCAAGAAGGGAGAGGACTAGCGGCTCCTCGGCCCGCCGCCGCCGCCGCCGCCGCCGCCGCCGCCGCCACTGCACACGCCCTCCCCCTGTCCTCCTCCCCTGGACTCTGCTCCTTGCCCTGGCCTCGGACATGTTTCTCAGGGCTGCGGACCGGCGGTGCGCGGGGAGCGGGTGCCCAACTTATTACATTTATGAGAAAAAATACTACGATTTACCATCCATGCACCCAATGAAAAAAGAAAGTCAAAAACAAAATAACTGGACTTTGAACAAGCAAGCTTGTGGCCTTAAGTGCCTCACTGTCTCTAAGTGCCTCACACTGTCTTTGTGAGTTGTCTGTGTTGCCTTGATAATGGAGAAAATACTACTTATAAGGATGATAGTTTGATAATAATAAGAAAAAATATCCAATATTCTGTGAGTCATAGTGATTTTTAATGCACTTTTTTTTTTTTTACTTTGAGACATTTTACCTTTGATTTCAAGTATAATTTGGAGTGTAAATTTTATTTCAATTTTTAAAGTCAAACTTGAGATTTCCTCAGGTTTCAAATAATATTAATTTCTTTAGGAAAAACTTACATATAATTGAAAAAAAATCCAGGATACTTCTATGTAGTATTTACCTAACTTCACCAATATAATCCTAGATATAATACCTGTAAAGAACAACAAAAGGAAAAAAATGGTATCTTCACTGATCATTTTCTATGTCAAAGTACATGATCACATGACTCCAGATTTCTGGGTCTGCAATGGGTATACCACCATAATCGAACAAAATGGCACAGGACATTTTTTCACCAGTCAGGAATCAGATATTGGGAGAATCCAGGGACAAATTAAAATCCAACTCCATTCTATCAGTGACCTACTTTATCAACCCATGTCTAACTGCTTACTGTTAACACTCTCTTTTTCATTCTGGTTATAATTTCAACAAGTGGATTATTCCAGAGTTAATGTTACAGTTTCCATAGTCCAGTATTCTCATCTTTGAATGATGCTACATTGCCTGATGAATGAGTTTTTTAGAGAACATTCTGAGACCCACACCATAATAGTCAACAATCTTGTAGAACATTATTCCATTTCTTGAATATTTTTGTTGTTATTCCTAAAATCATATGCTAATTAGTTAATGCTGACATTTTGTCTTGTATTAATTAGAGTACAGGAAAACACTTTATTTGTCAACACACTTATACTGACTTGAAACATCAGAAAATTTGAAATTTTATAACATATTCTATAGCAAAGTGCTTACAAAAGGAGGCATTTGAAAGAACTTGCTAAATTATTCAAAAGCATCCAAATACTTTCCCAGATTTATATCATTTTAGTCATTAAAATAATATAGTGATTTTGTATCACTGCTACATAATAAGTTGAAACTCAAAATTTAAAAAAAAACTATGAAATTATAAATGATTTCAGAGTTTTCTACGTGAACATCGAAATTCTCATCATGAGATAAATGTTTTCCCAAAGAAATAGCAAATCTTTCCCAATATGTAAATAGAAGGCAAAATAGGTAGCTGAATCAGGTCCATTCTTTTGTATACCCAAAATAAGCTGCTTTGATAAATAGTAATCATACATCAATAAAGCTCTTAAAATTAATGTAGGAGTGAAGAAAGAATGATGGAATCCAATAGAGAAGTTATTCTAACAAAATAAATCATACTATTTTCAATTACATATTATTTTTTAATAATCTTGCATTTGTTGAAAATAATATGTCTGGTAAATCTGTGTTTTTGTAATTTCAATGAATCAAAACATGATATTAAAATTTGAAATCCACTCTTGAATTTAGAGGAAATTTTAAAATATTGTGTGATTATGAAATGAGTTTAATCCTGTAATAAGTTATAAACTTATTAGCACATTTTATTCACTTACTCTGTGAATATATCCTGATTTTGTACCTATTTTTGCATTTTATAGACCAAAATATTGTCTTTTCTTCTCTAATCACAATGTCTACATCTGCACCATATTTTACATATAAATGTGTTTAAATTTATACCTGAGATTAGTAATTAAGAGCTAAACATGTTACTCCCTTTCTCCTGCTTTTTGTAGTTATTTTTACTTTTTAAAATTCTTTGCATATATACATTCTTTTCTTTAATCACAATTTCTGTTTCTCCAATTTTGTATATAAATAGGTTCACTGGTCCTGTCACTATTTTTACCCTACTTGTATAAGGTATTTTCTGTAATTTCTTTTTTTTTGCTGGATTTCATGGTAAAGCTGGATGCAATTTCAAATTAGATTCACTAAACATTAATTATTAAAATGTGTGTTGGCTCTTAAAATCTTATGATTATGTATGTCTTTTTTGTAGAAAAGTACACCAGAGTGGCATGGTCTGTTTTTCAGTGGTAGAATGCTTCCCTACCAGGAGTAAGGCTCTGCGTTCTAACCTCAGCATCACACAAATATAAACACATAAAGCAAAGTTATTGTATCTATCAACAACTAAAACATATGCATTGGGAAATGTGTACCATGTCATATCAAGTATGCAGAGATATATTCCTCCAAATTTCTGACCATAACATTTTTAGGTTGACAAAAAAACACACTGCATCCAATTTATCAAAAGATCTAGTGTGAGTTATCAAGAAAGGAGATACAGATGGGACAGAAGCAGAGAGGGATCATGTATAGATATCATGGAATTGAGACATGGGTATAGCACCTGTT
This sequence comes from Sciurus carolinensis, assembly GCF_902686445.1. Classification (NCBI taxonomy): domain Eukaryota; kingdom Metazoa; phylum Chordata; class Mammalia; order Rodentia; family Sciuridae; genus Sciurus; species Sciurus carolinensis. Next base: position 676,236 of record NW_025920169.1, on the reverse strand, counting down.
AAGAGAGATGAAGATATAATAATAGTTGGCAGCAATACTCAAATTCTAGTATTTAAGAAAGTTGAAGACAAAATGTTGTTCCTAGAAAATTGTATTATGCAATTGAATTCATCAATTCCCACCCTGGTTCACACCAATCCTCATTCTAGGATGATTCTGGTCAAGGTTTTTTGTCACAGCAGTGAAAGTTTGGCTCACGTTCTATCATAACAATTTCCTTTACTTTTGAATTGGCTATATCACAGACTTAAGGAGTTAACATATTTAACTCAGAAGCCATAATTATTACTTTGTTGCATCCTTTGATTTTTTTTTCTATTTAAAAATGTTTTCATTGATGGTCACAGTGGCACATGCCCCCTGTCATCCCTGCCACTTGGGAGACTGGGGCAAGAGGATCACAATTTCAAGCCAACCTCAAAAACTGAGAAAGGCTACAAGCATCTTAGTGAAATACTATCTCTAAATAAAATACATGAAATAGTGGGGATGTGGCTCAGTGGTGAAACACATCTGGTTTCAATTTCCCATACAAAACTCCCACATATTTTAAATTTTATATTTGGTACTTTTCTTTACCTTACTATATTTATTTATGAACATTAGAATTTGTGTTTTCTTTTATTTCTTTCAGATTCTAATTGGGTTATTTATTCTGATATAAATTTGCTTAACATCTCGATTTTACAGAACTCCATAACCTCAAAATTGTGTTATTTATATTGATCTGTCATCCTGACATGAAGTTATTTATTGTTTCATTTTTTTTCCTCAGTTCTATAACATGAAATGTTTATCTTTTTGGAATGCTATTTTATTACTTTTGTTAATATTTAGTTTCAAGTGTTATCTAATTTATTTAATTCTGCTTGTATTATTCTATATGTTTACATAATGATTTTTTTTTATTATTGTATACAAATGGGATACATGCTGTTTCTCTATTTGTACATAGAGTCAAGGCATACCATTTGTGTAATCATACGTTTACATAGGGCAATAATGTTTGATTATTTTTTTCCCTTTCCCCCACCCCTCCCACCCCTCTTTTCCCTCTATACAGTTCTTCTTTCCTTCATTCTTACCACTCTTCTTATCCCTAACACTAAACCTAACCCTAAACCTAATGCTAACCCCTCCCACCCCCATTATATGTCCTCATCCATTTATCAACGAGATCATTCGTCCTTTAGTTTTGTGAGATTGGCTTATCTCACTTAGCACGATATTCTCCAATTTCATCCATTTGCCTGCAAATGCCATGATTTTATCATTCTTCATTGCAGAGTAATATTCCATTGTATATATATGCCACAGTTTCTTTATCCATTCATCAACTGAAGGGCATCTAGGTTGGTTCCACAATCTGGCTATGGTGAATTGAGCAGCAATGAACATTGATGTGGCTTTATCTCTGTAGTATGCTGATTTTAAGTCTTTTGGGTATAGGCCAAGGAGTGGGATAGCTGGGTCAAATGGTGTTTCCATTCCAAGCTTTCTGAGGAATCTCCACACTGCTTTCCAGAGTGGCTGCACTAATTTGCAACCCCACCAGCAATGTATGAGTGTTCCTTTTTCACCACATCCTCACCAACACCTATTGTTGCTTGTGTTCTTGATAATCGCCATTCTAATTGGGGTGAGATGAAATCTTAGGTAGTTTTAATTAGCATTTCCCTTATTACTAGGGATGTTGAACATTTTTTCATATATCTGTTGATTATTTGTACATCTTCTTCTATGAGGTGTCTGTTCATTTCCTTAGCCCATGTGTTGATTGGATTATTTGTATTCTTCGTGTAGAGTTTTTGAGTTCTTTATAGATTCTGGAAATTAGCATTCTATCTGAAGTATGGTTGGCAAAGATATTCTCCCACTCTGTAGGCTCTCTCTTCACATTGCTGATAGTTTTCTTTGCTGAGAGAAAGCTTTTTAGTTTGAATCTATCCCAGTTATTAATTCTTGCTTTTATTTCTTGTGCTATGGGAGTCCTGTTAAAGAAGTCTGATCCTAAGCCAACAAGTTGAAGATTTGGACCTACTTTTTCTTCTATAAGATGCAGGGTCTCTGGTCTGATTCTGAGGTTCTTGATCCATTTTGAGTTGAGTTTTGTGTAGGGTGAGAGATAGGGGTTTAATTTCATTCTGTTGCATATGGTTTTCCAGTTTTCCCAGCACCATTTGTTGAAGAGGCTATCTTTTCTCCATTGCATATTTTTGGAACCTTTGTCTAGTATGAGAAAATTGTATTTATTTGGGTTTGTGTCCGTGTCCTCTATTCTGTACCATTGATCTGCCTGTCTATTTTGGTACCAATACCATGCCATTTTTGTTACTATTGCTTTGTAGTAGAGTTGAAGGTCTGGTGTTGCAATACCCCCTGCTTTGCTCTTGCTACTGAGGATTGCATTAGCTATTCTAGGTTTTTTATTCTTCCAGATGAATTTCATAATTGCTTGCTCTATTTCTGCAAGGTACATCATTGGGGTTTTAATTGGTACATAATAATTTTAAATGTATTACAAACTTTTTCTCTATTCCAGGTTTCTACTCTTATAATACTATATTTTACTATAGGTAAATTCTTCTAAATATCTCTGATTTTATTTGGTATAGAATGAAAAAAAACAAAACCTTTTCTCTGACAGCATCTTTCACCTCCTAAATATAAACCCTTGAATACCATGAATTCATAAATATATGACCTTTTATAGAAAAGGGGACTATGCAGATGAGAAGTCAAATATTTTGAATGTGAAGATACACACTCTTTCATTCTTGCAAGAAGAATAGTTGAACAGCAATGTCTAGGTAGAGCAGATGACTGGAATCAGAGTATATCTGATGAAAGCCACCTTTGCATCTCTGCTCAGTCTCAAACAAAAACATGTAGTTTATACCCAGTGATATCTTTACCTACTCTGTCCTTTTTTGAGAGTCTATATTGTCTATGCCATCAACATGATCTCATCAAAATTAGCCTTTTACTTACCTGAAATGAGACAGACATCATTACCCTATGTACATGTATGATTGCATAGATGGTGTCAATCTATATTGTGTGCAATCATAGAAATTAAAAGTTGTATCCCATTTGTGTAAGTGAATCAAAATGCAGTCTGTAAAAGCAAAAATTTCAAAAAATGAAAAGAATTAAAAAATAGTATTTCATATTATGTTGGAATTAGAGAAACTATTTTCTGGAGAAAATATCATGTGAAAGAGAAGAGGTTAATGCATGAGTACAGTGTACTCAACTTGTCTTGTCAGTGAGATTTAAACCATGACAAAAATTAAACCATGCCTAGTATTAGACCAATGGTAGTTAGTTTGTAAAAAAAAAAAAAAAAGAAAACCCATGAATTTTTATTTAAACACCCTTACAACTATCCTAGAGACAATAACTTGTCAAATACAAGTTATCAATCTTTAAATACAACACATATAACTACAAGGTAGATCCTTCAAAGAAAACAAAATATTTTAAATTTTAGAAAGGCATACTAACACATAATTTTGTTTGATGGCATATTAGTATGTTTACATCTACACAGGATATGAAACAAGAATGAAAACACTATCAAATTTTTATAGAAAATTAATCAAAATTTTAAGAATTAGTAATGTCACTCTAAAATTTTTGAAACTGGACATTAACATGCTACATGAATGTTGGGGTCTTAAGCCCCCTTGCTCTTCTTGACCAGTGACAAGGGAAGGGGACACTCCCCAACAAGGTCAGATGGGGATAGGTAAGGCCGACTGACTGCCTGCTCCCAGCCCTCCCGGTGGAGGATAATCAGATGCATCAGGGAGACCCATCAGGGAGACCCGTCACAGCAGGAACTCATTTATTGAGGAAGTCACACAGCTTTTATGTAGGGTAGGGACTAGGCATGAACCAGTCAGCTTAAAGGTCAGCAAGGCAGGGGGGTTCATGCAGGCAAGAGTCCCATTGGACTATATGGCAAGCACGAGCTGATCACGTTGGTGGAACTGTTGTTAACCAATCCCTGACAGTGGTCCGGTTTATCATCATGAACCATTGAAATGGCCTTTGAGCCTTGATCTTGCTAATTCGCCAGGGAGTAAGGAGTCAGCCTGAGCTAGTTAACGTGTTATTAGTCCCAACATATCCCCCTTTTTTGTTTTATATTAAGGGTGTGTCTGTCTTAGGTTGCCCCTGGGAGAGTCTTACCTGTCATGGAACATCACCCTAGCAGTTTGGGGGTCCACCTTATTCAAAGGTGTGCCTGTCTTAGGTTGTCCATGGCAGAGCAACATCATTACCCGTCATTGGACAATGAAGCTCTAGCCCTCATTTCCTGTCTTAGGTTGGTATGAGCTCCCCAAGAATCTTACCCATCATTGACTACCACCTTAGCACTTCTGGCGGGTCCCTCAGGAGGAGCAGGACTTAAGGGAGAGACACTTAGACCCCAGTGTCCTGATACGAGTGATCCATGATCCTATAGGGCTCCCAATCATCATTATGAAGGGTGGTATAATGCTGTAGGACCACCATGAGCTGCACAGACTTAGCCTGGCTTTTCAGTAAATGGATAAGCTTATTGATTATGCAAGGCCCAAAGGTGAACACAAGGATAATGGTGATTAGCGGTCCCCTAAGCAGGAGGAGGTAGGGGAGCCACCCATGTAACCCAGTCCAGAGGAAATTAGAGTGGAGCTCACTCCTATGATGTTCCAGATCTTCTTGTAGGTTTTTGATTTTATCTTGCACAATGCCAAAGCATTTGGCATAGAAACAGCACTTCTCACCAAGGAACAGGCAAAGGCTTCCTTCCTTCGCCATTAGCAGATCCAAACCACAACGATTTTGCAGGACAACAGTGGCCAAGGAATCAAGTTGAGCCTGTAGATCTAAGATGGTAGAGCTGCAAAGTGCAATGTTAGGAGCTCTGTGTAGCTCTCAAGGAAGTCCACTGTCCAAAGTTATGAGGTCAGAGACCCTAATCTTAATCACTGTTGTCCCATTTTTGCTACTGTGCATTACACTCTTTTTAAATGTCATTTTAAGCAGTTTACATATATTGACTCCTGAGTCTATATGAACATTAGTTAACACAATTTAACATTATATCTAAAACATGAATTAAAGAAATGCTGAGAGAGCTTTTAACTTTCCTATTGTGTGGCAAAATGTTTTTATGTTTCACAATATTAATCTTTAAACAAATCAGGCTCTAGTCTTTAGAAATACATTTACAATTAAAATTTTCTCAGTGTAATAAGTAACAAATTTTACATATACCCTATCCTATAATAGAACATTAAATGATAGAAATAAATCCCCAATAAAATTTACTCTATATAAGTTTAAAATTACCATTACAGACAAGTTTAACCTGGAGAATAGCAGCTTGATAAAACTTGTATACCTGGAAAATATGAACACATTTAATATACAAAGAGTAGTACAATACTCTAACAGTTGTTTAACCATAATTGTATACCCCAATGTTTCTGAATTTAGATAAATTACTCTATTTTAACAAGATTAAATATTTTGTTATTTATAATACTCTAATTGAAGCAGTTGAAACTTTTGCTACCCTTTGTATATAGAATTGTATCTGTTAGGACATAACTCTTAGTAACCTTGTTTTTATTTTAGTGATGACACAAAAGAATTTTCTCTACAAACACACTTGAGTAATCCCATGCATGTCAATTCTAATTCATTTATTTTCTTAAAAAAAAAAAAAACAAGATATTAGACAAGTGTCCTGAACAGTATTTGCCAGCTTTTCTTGTTGAAGGAAAGTCCTAGAAAAATTGATGTTAGACAGTTTATTAACATCAACATTTTATTAGTTTGACCACCTAGAGATTCGTGAGTTATTTTCAAGACACTTTACTTCTATTAGTTTACCCAATTTCAATTGAACCTTTTTAAATCATGTGAATTAAAAGTATTTGGATCCATTTTTAAATTTTAATTTTAGGAGCACTCAGTTCGGTTTTGATATAGACAAAACATGACATCAGACAGCACGATATACACATAACACAAAATCAAAGGCCTTGAAACTTTATAGGTGAATCTCCATTGTAATGTAACAGATGTTCAAAAACTCTAGTTGAGTAAAAAAAAAATAGAACTGATCAAAAAGGTCATGAGCTCAAAAAAAATGTAGAATTCAAAAAAAAAACAAGGGGACTTGGAAAATGTTACAGCTGTTAATTCCTTTAGTAAAGCACCATAAAATTTACTTTTGCTGGAGTTCAGGTAAGATTTTTGCTGTTTTTTTTTTTTTTTTCTTTTTCTTTCTTTTTTTTTTTTTTTTTTCCTTGGGCTTGAGACCGGTCTCCTACTGAGCCTTCAGTCTTTCTCTATTTACATTTCAATGTAAGCCTTGATGGAGATCTGGATCTGAAAGGAGCTAAAATGTTCCAGCAGAAACTTGATGCCTAGGGCATTTTAAACCTTATTCCTGGTTAGTGATCAATTCAGGTTGGACACAGAAAATTGTGAAACAATTACCTCCCAATACTTGTGGGGACTGGGGCTACTATATCATACTCCTTACTAGGACATGCCACTGACGGTTGGACTGGTTACTCCCTCCACACCAGTATATGTGGGACCTCCTGGCAGGAGGACTAGGTGGGCTGGGCTGGGGAATGGAAACAGAAACAGCTGAGTCGAAGTTGGAGGAGGAGGAGGGATTTTAGAATACTTGTGGTAAACATACCTCAAGAGGGTGTGCTCTTGGGTGAATTATATTGTTCTGGTTGATGGTATTTGAGGTTCCTGGCAGGCACCCAGATAGGGTTTGGTTCTCCAATTGGGAATACACATCCAAAACCTCTGCCAGAACTTATTAGTGGATCAGGACCATGCCAGCATCCAGTTAATGGATCTTTCCATTCAACTTCAACTTTCAGGTAAGGCACCTGATTGGCCCAGTGTCATTGGAAGGCAATTAAAGGCTGATTTTTTGAGAAATTTAAAATATTTAATGTAAGAATTGTTCTTCTTAATTGATCATGGGGGTTATTTTCCCCTTTTTGTTTTATTAGTTGATTTTTTAAAGTTTTATTATGTCTCAATTATGGCTTGTCCTTTTTGATTATATGGGATTCCTGTAGTGTGTTTAATATGCCAATAGTTGAAAAATTCTTGTAATGATTTACTTGTAAAACAGGGTCCATTATCCATTTTGATTTGTTGAGGCAAGCCTAAAATGGCAAAACATTGTAAGAAATGGCTTTCAGCGTGCTTGGCCTTTTCACCAGAGTGAGCAGTGGCCCAGGAGGCATGGGAGTAAGTATCAATAGACATGAATATATGTTTTAATTTTCCAAATACTGTATAATGAGTTACATCAGTTTGCCGGATAATGTTAGGTTTTAGACCTCTGGGGTTTACCCCAGGGGATTGGAGATGTGGAACCTGTAAGAAAGGTAGGCAAGATTTGCAGGTTCTTACAATCTTTTTTAAGTCCTTTGTGGGGACCAAAGGAAACTTATGATGTAACCCTCTCCAATTTAAATGGGTCAGGTCATGAAGGCCTTGGGCTAGTTGTAAGTCCTGTTGAGGTTGAGCCGTAGCTATTGAAGTCCCTGATGCAGCTAACTGGTCGGCCACAGCATTGCCTTGTGCAAGGGAGCTAGGTAGATTTTGATGTCCTCTTAGATGCTTTAAGAATATGGGTTCAGCACGCTCCTTTAACAAGGACTGTACCTGGATCATCAAGGGGGTAAAAAGATTTTTATCTAACTTGATATATGAAGAGACCAATGTAGGTAGCAGGTTTACCACATACAGGCTGTCTGAGAAAAGATTCATGGGTTCTTGTACTTGAGTTAGGGCCATAGCAATTGCATATAACTACTTAAATTGTGCTGAGCCAATAACTGGTTCAAAATGTGTAATTACTTCCTGTTTCACTAATCTGGGATGGGGGGGTAAATTACAACAGCAGATCCCTCTTTTCCTCCATCTGTGAATACATTTACAGCTTTAGGGAGGGGTTTAGTGGAAAAAAGTATAGGGGGTGCCCATTTTAGTTTTGAAAATGAGGACACCCATTTGGTTGACCCATAATGGCAATCAATCTTCCCTAAGAAACCCTCCAATGCACAGGATACTCTATTGTTATTCCTTTGAACCCATTCAAAATCTGACAGATGATAGAGCACTGTCAAAACATTAGGCTCTTTTCCATAGTGCCTAAGGGCACTATCTCTGCCTTTATTTATAAGATCAGCCAATTGGTCTAGGTGAGCGTAGACCCTAGGAGCTGCCCCTATGACTGCATGTATCCATTGAAGGGGCTCTCCCCACTGAGTTATGGCTGCAGTGGGCAGCTGAGAACCAGGGAGAATCCAGAGGCTAAGGGGTCTTCAGGCCGGTATCAAGCCAACCGGGTATAGTTAAGGGCTGCTTGTATATTTTGGAGTATATGTTGATGATCTTGAGTTAGGGTAATAATGTTTGTTGGATCTTTGTCCCGTAGCAGGTCAAATAGAGGGAGGATGTCCTCCATAGAGATAGGAAGCCATGGCCTCATCCAATTAAGTTCCCCTAATAATTTTTGTAAATCAACCAAGGAATAGGAGGATTGGAGGAGTAATTGAGGTTTAAGGGGACAAACAGAATCCAATTTAAGCTCAGTTCCCAGTATCTTGAAGGGAGGGACAGTTTGGACCTTATCATTAGATCTACGTAGTCCTCCTCTCTCCAGAAAGCTTTGGAGTTCTTTGTATGCTGAGCTTAGTTGTAGGGCATTAGTGGCTCCTATAATAATGTCATCCATGTAAATATACAAAGTAATTTGTGGCCTTTTTCGTAGGGGTTGAAGGAGCTCAGAAACAAAATGTTGACAAAATGCAGGGCTATTTGCCATGCCTTGGGGTAGAACCACCCATTCATAACGTTCATCTGGTCCTTGATAATTGGTAGAGGGCACTGAGAAAGCAAACTTCTCACAATCATCTGGGTGGAGTGGTATTGAGAAGAAACAATCTTTGATATCAATAACAAGAAGTAAGAGATCTCTTGGGATAGAGGGGATCCAGGGAAGACCCCTTAAAGGTGTTCCCACTGGAACCATACGACTATTAATTTTCCTGAGATCCTGAAGCATTCTCCATTTTCCTGATGTTTTTTGGATGACAAAAACTGGACTATTCCAGGGGCTTAGAGATGGTCTGATATGACCTAAGGTTAGTAGTTCTTGTACAATATTTCTTAAATGTTGAAACTTATTTTGGGGTAATGGCCACTGTTCCACCCATATTGGGGGACCTGGGAGCCATTGAATGGCTGGCGTTATTGGAACAGTGTCCCTTAGGATTGGGGGTGAGGCTTTACCTGGGGAGCTGGGACCTTCTGCCTAGATGCCTCAAAAAGAGGGTCTCCTCTGTAATTGCTAAAAGGGCCAGATAGATTAAATTGTTGTTCATTTTCCTCTTGCTCAAGGAGGTCATCATACACTGCCTTGTGATCAGTTGTTATATAGACCTCTGCTTCCCCTAAGATATCCTGTCCTAGTAAATTCGCAGTAAGACCTGAGGCCATGAGGGGGCGCACATCTCCCTGGGCACCGTCCACATCCCGCCATTTGAGCCAATCTTTGGTCTCTTCTGATTCAGTATTACCTCCTACCCCAAACAACTGGAGGCCAGGAATCAACCTCCATTGAGGTGCAACTTCCTCCTTTCTTAACACAGTCCTATCTGCTCCAGTGTCGATGAGACAGCAGAATTTCTTTCCTGCTATAAAAATGTCCATTTTTGGCCTGACTCCAGGGACAATGGGAACAGTCCAATGTGCCTTAGGGGGGCTATTGGGGGACAAACCTCCTTTGTGTGATGGGGCTGGAGGGTGCCCCCTGATTAGTTTAAAGGTTTCCCCTCAATGTCAAATTTAGATTTGCAATCCTTCTGCCAATGGAATCCCTTTCTGCATCTTGGGCAAGGCGTTTTGGGAGTGGTCAGCCTTTGAGCTGAACTGGCCGAACATTGAGCTGAACCCCAAGAGCGTCCGGGCAGAGCCTCAGAACACACCCGACCAGTGGGGCAATCCCTCTTGAAGTAGCCTGGTTGCCTGCAGCCATAACATACTCCTTTGCCCTTAGCCACGACTGGTGACAAGGCTGCCGTGAGAGCCTCAGCAAGTGAGGCAGTTTGGGCCTGTAGGGCTGCAACCAAGGATTGAGACTGATGCACTTGCGTGCCAATATCTTTGGTAGCCACTATCCACCTTCCCATGGAGCGATCTTTCATCCCTGCACAGGCCAATTTGTGATCGGTAGTCATTCCTTCCCAAACTAACATTTTAACAAATTGATCTCTTAGGGGCCCTGGAGGAAATTTTCTCTGAAGGCTTCTTTCTACCTTTTCAATGAAGGTTGGTAGGTCCTCAATTGCCTTCTGGGTAATTCCTGCGATGGGGTGTTCTGAGGGGCCCTCCTCTAGCTTTTTCCATGCCGCCAACCCTAGAGCTTTTACTTGTTCTTGATATGGGGCCGGGATGGCAGTCTGTAAGAGGCCAGTAGAGAATTGGTCACTGTACCCCGAGAGCATCCCATAAGTAACTGGGACAGAAGGGTTAGCGGCCTGGTTCCGTTCAGCCTGAGCATGACATTCTTCATTAAAAAAGGCACACCACTTTAGATATAAAGGACCAGGAAGGACAGCTTTAGTTAGGTTCTTCCAATCCTGAGTGGTGCACTGCTGGTGGGTGAGGCCCTGGAGGATGGCTTCAGCCCAAGGGGAATTGGGCCCATCCTCTGAAACAGCTTTCTTTAGTTCCTTTAAATCTTGTGCCTCCCATGGGTACCATATAGCAGGCCGGTTACCCCCTGGGTTAGCATTTACCAGGAAGACCATACAGGGAGGGGGGAGGGTAGAGTCAGTGCGTTCTCCCCCAGTATCATAAAATGGCCACTGGGAAGATTTCCCACCATCTGGACAAGATGGTGGCAATGAGCCTCCCCGGGATGGTAGTGGGTCCTCCCTATGTGTAGAGGTTGGCTGCCCTCATGGTTTCTCAACCTCGGGAGGAGCAGATGGAGAAGGATTGGGCTCCTCATTAAAGGTCTCCCAATGTTGTTTACTATGTGGCAAGTTTCTGGAAGGAGGTGGAACAGGAGGAGCCGGCTGGGAACCCCCTTTGGGAGGTCCTGGAGAGAAGCAGGCTTTAAGGGTGGATAATGTAGGGTAGACTCCCAATGGGGGACCCTCCCCTAAATTGATTTCCCTCTTCCTAACAAGTTGTTCTACATGATCCCATGTGGATCAGTCACAAAGATTAGCGATGGGAAGCCAAGGAGCCACCCAAGTAAAGGTGTGCCAGGCTTTTTCCGCCTGTGTATCAGACCACTCAAGGTCCCTACTCTTCAGCATGAGTCTAAGAGCTGAGAGTGCAGGGTCACCATGTGTGGTGTGTGTTTGCCCCATCTTTTCAGGGATGCCTTACCTCGGAACTCGTTTGGCCCGATCTGCCGGTACTTTCAGTTTCGAAACTGCCTCTTCACTTTGGCTGCGGTTCAGCCTTGAGAGGCCCAACATTGGGCACCAGATGTTGGGGTCTTAAGCACCCTTGCTCTTCTCAACCAGTGACAAGGGAAGGGGACACTCCCCAACAAGGTCAGACCGGGATAGGTAAGGCCGACTGCCCGCTCCCAGCCCTCCCGGGGGAGGACAATCAGACGCATCAGGGAGACCCGTCACAGCAGGCTTGTTTATTGAGGAAGTCTCACAACTTTTATGTAGGGTGGGGGCTAGGCATGGACCAATCAGCTTAAAGGTCAGCAAGGCAGGGGGGATTCACGCAGGCAAGAGTCCCATTGGACTATATGGCAAGCACGAGCTGATCACATTGGTGGAACTGTTGTTAACCAATCCCTGACAGTGGTCCGGTTTATTGTCATGAACCTTTGAAACTGCTTTTGAGCCAGGGAGTAAGGAGTCAGCCTGAGTTAGTTAATGTGTCATTAGTCCCAACACAAGAAGTAAACCAATCCCAAAATATAAAGGCCAAAAGTTCTCTTTGATATGTGGATTCTATCACACAATAATGGTGGAGAGGAGAATAAAACTTTATTGGACTAAACAAAGGTGGATAAAGAAAAGGAAGGGGGAATAGAAAATTCTGTAGAATGAATCAGGTATAAATTGTCTATATTCATATATGAATATAAATCCAATAAAACTCCACAACAGGTTCTAGCACAACAATCAGAACCTAATTAAATGTTAAACTTCATGTATGTATTATATATCAAAATGCACTCTATTGTCATGTTTATCTAAAAAGAAGAAAAAAGACTTGAAAACAGGTAGAAAATGTGGAATCTTATAAACTGCCATGCTTGTGAATCGTTTTTGTACCAGGTATAGAGTTCAGGAGCACTTGACCACTGAGTCACATCCCCAACCCTATTTTTGCATTTTATTTAGAGACTGCCTCCCATTTACTGAGACTGACTGAATACATGATAGTCCTACCTCAGCCTCCCAAATCACTGGGACTTGAAGCGTGCAAAACTGTGGATTTTTACAACTACTTTTGAAATCTCTGGTGGTATCATGTAGAGGTGGACATATGCTTCTGGTGTTGCTCCTTGAGTTCGTTCTTAGATATATATATATATATATATATATAGTAGGAATGCCTATATATGTTCACCAGGCAAAAGACAAATTACTGCAGCATTATGTGCACACAGGAAACAATTCAAATCTCTATTAGTAATAAAAGGTTAAATAAATGGACTTTATCATTTTAAATGGAATACAATGCAGAAATTAAAATAAAATGGTCATAAAAAAGTAAATATAGTATTATTTTTTCTATCCTTTCACCTTTAATCTGTGGGCATCCTTTTCTATGAGATGAGTCTTTGAAGACAGCATGATGTTGGGTCTTTCTTTTAATCCAATCTGCCAGCCTATGTCTTTTGATTCATGAGTCAGGCCATTAACATTCAGGGTTATTATTGAGTTATTGTTTGTACACCTGGTCATTTTGGCTTATTTTTGGTTTATAACTTGGCTTGGTTTCTCCTTTATTTGACTATTCCTTTAAGGTAGTTCCTCCATTTACTGACTTACATCATTACTTTTCATTTCTTCCTCATGGAATATTTTGCTGAGATTGTTCTGTAGTAACGGGTTTCTATTTGTAAAATCTTTTGGTTTTGTTTATCATGAAAGGATGGAATTGCATCATCAAATCTGAAGGTAAGTTTTGCTGGGTTTAAGATTCTTGGCATCCATTTTCTTTCAGAGCTTGAAATATGCTGTTCCAGGTCCTTCTAAATTTTAGGGTCTGGGTTGAAAAATCTGCTGATATCCATATTAGTTTTCCCCTGAATGTAATTTTTACTCTTTTTTCTCTCGCAGCCTTTAAAATTTTAATTTTATTTTGTATGTTATGTATTTTCATTATAATGTGCCTTGGTGTGGGTATGTTGTCCAAATCTTCATCATGTCAGCTTAGGACCACACTTCCTTAACATGACTCCCAAAGCACAAGAAATACAAGCAGTAATCAATAATTGGGAAACATTCAAACTAAAATGTTTTTTCTCAGCAATGGAAACTATCAGCATTGTGAAGAGAAAACCTACAGAGTGGGAGAGAGTATTTGCCACACATACTTCAGATAGATCATTTATCTCCAGAATCTATAGAGAACTCAAAAATCTTTACCCCAAGAATACATATAACCCCATTAACAAATGGGTTAAGGAAATGAGAAGACACTTCACAGAATAAGATCTACAAGCAATCAACAGATATATAAAAAAATATTCAACATCTCTAGTAATAAGAGAAATGCAAAAAAAAACTACCCAAAGATTCTATCTCACCCCAATTAGAATGGCAGTTATCAAAATACAAGCAACAATAGGTGTTGACAAGAATGTGGGGAAAAGGTACATTCATATATTGCTGGTGGGGTTGCAAATTATTGCAACCACTCTGGAAAGCAGTGTGGAGATTCCTTAGAAAACATGAAATGGAACCACAATTTGACCCAGCTATCCCACTCCTTGGCCTATACCCAAAGGACTTAAAATCAGCATACTACCATGTTGCAACCACATCAATGTTCATGACTGCTCAATTCACAATAGCTAGATTGTGGAACCATCATAGATACCCTTCAACTGCTGAATGGAAAAAGAAACTGTGGTACATATACACAATGAAATATTACTCAGCCATAAAGAATAATAAAATTATGACATTTGCAGGCAAATGGATAAAGTTGGAGAGTATCATGCTAAGTGAGATAAGGCAATCCCAAAGAAACAAAGGTCAAATGATTTCTCTGATAAGCAGATGATGATACCTAATGGGGAAAGGGAGGGAGGCAAGAATGGAGGAAGGATGGACTGTATAGAGGAAAGAGAGCGGTGGAAGGGGTGGGAGAAGGAAAAATAACAGATTGAGACAAACATTATTTTCCTATGTATAGGTATGATTACACAAAACATACGACTCTACATCATGTACAAGCAGAGAAACAAGTTGTATCCCATTTGTTTAAAATAAATGAAAATAAATAAATTTTTAAAAAGTATATATGAAACTTGTGTTTCTCATTTTGTATTTATTTAAGCATAATTTATAAGCTTGAGCTCCAGATATATTAAATTATAGAACAGTCTGTCAAATTTATTACACAGCATGAGATTCTTCTTATCCAAGTTTGCCCCATTTAGTAATTTTACAAATTTTGTCTAAGTATGTATGTATTGAAAAAGTAATGATGATTTATTACATAATATCTCAGATTTTTATTTTAAAATATTCTTGTGGCTAGATAGTTATACCAAAGAAGAGTTTAAATTCGTGTAAAATTTTAAATATGACTCTTCATTGAACACCTTGTTAATACAGCTAAATGTTTATTCTTTTTAGGAGAAGGAGATTATTATTGAATTTGTGATAATAAATACAAGTTTTAAAAAATTATACCTAGAATTTTTCTTTAATTTTAGAGGGAACAAAGAGTGAGAAAAAGTAAATATTTCCACTTTTGTTCACAAAAGCATACTGTACTGAATTAGATCACATCATGTTTATAATGAAATGCCTATATTAAAATAATTCACAAACAAATTTTATTTTGCTCACAGATGTGAAGATTCTATAGCTTTGCACACCCACCACCTCTTCCCCATTAAGGGTTCTCTTGATCATATCCAATCAGGGTAGATTGCAAGAGTGGAAGCACAAATCAAATTTAAATATCACAGCTTTATTCAGGAGGTCAGATACACTGAGAGGGACAAGGTTCAATATTTTATGTCAACTCTCTCATGAAAAATTACCAAATATCATGAGAAATGAATCAATTAATTTTGAAGGAAACACCCACAATGCCCTAAGAAGATATCATTTTCCCCCACATTTTAACACTTACAAAACATCCCACATCACCACACCAGGGATCATGTTCTGACCCATAACTCTTTTAGGGAGACACTTATCATATGAAATCCATAGTATTCTGACAGTTATCTTCCAAGGTTCTTGATTCTCACACAATTAAAATGCTTTTTTTTCTTCTCCAATAATTACAAAGTCTCAAATATTTTCAATATTACTCATAAGTACAAGAGTACTGGGTGCCCCAGAAAAAGAATGCAACCCAACTGAGAAATGGGATCATAAATTTGAGGCTAGCCCAAACAATTAGCAAGACCTTATCTCAAAATTTTGAATGATAAAATCAATATAGATATAGTTCAGTGTTATACTGCCACTGAGTACAATTCCTAGTACTGACAAAAAGAACAATTCCAAAAACCCTTTTGAGACTCAAGGGAAGATATTTATGTATGTGTATGTTTTGTGTACGTGTATAAATCATTAAAAAATTGACAAAAATAATCGTTCCAATTTAAAAATGAGAAATGAGGAAGTAGAAAGGTGGAACCAATTTAAAACAAAATTGAAATTCAGAGGGAGAAATTAAGTCTTAAATTTCCAATTGTAGGGGTTTTGTACACTATGTGAGGGATGGGCTCTCAAGACCTTTGATATTCTCATGAATTAGATTTTTTATGTCGGTGGTCTTCCAAAACTGACATGATATACACCTGTTATGTTTTAGCAGTCTCCCCTGCAGCTCTGCACTTACAGCTTCATTAGGTACTGCTCTTCAGGTTCTCCCTTCAGGAGCACTGGTTCTGTCATAAACTAAATTCTGATCTCCAGGAATTTTCTCTGATCCATCAGAAGAACCCGTCTTGACTGTAAAAATCATGATCTTTATAAAATAAATGTACTGTGTATTTGAAGCAGCGCCATGGGAAAAATAAACATAGTTTAGGGCTGCTGGACCGCCTTAGGCATATTTGTTCCCTCAAGAAAAATACCCCACAGACACTGGGGAAAATAATGTTGAGTTATTTTTATTGAAAAATCAATGCCTTTACATGCCATTTTTATCTTTCTGCCAGGAGCCTTGATGGACTTGTGTGTGTCACATTGTACAGCCTTTCAATGGGCATAATCATTGCAGTCAGCTGTTCTGACATTTTTTCATTCTCCAAAGATGTTTTCTATATTGATAATTAAGAAGTACTTTGGCATGTGAATTACTATTTACACAGAGTTTCTGTGAGATTTTCTGAAACACACAGAATTACCAGTACTTTCCTGTGTTATTTGGCAGTCCTACCAGAAGAAATTATTATTTCTTCATTCAGTTCAGTAAAGGTGATCTGAAAGATGTAAAACATGTGAAGAAGACGTTTAGTACTGTAGGTTGGCAAATGATCAGACATAGCAGTTCCTGTAATCATATATCTTGAAACTATATATTAACATGTATATGGAGATATCCACAATTTCTCACTAAGCCTGAATAGGGCATCAATCACTAAGGAAAATACCAATTTTGGGGACCAACAAAGTATCAGACCTTATCTTTTGGTCTAGTGTCTATGTAGCATGAGATGCCCTGAGTGTATCTCTACCTGAAGGAAAGGCTATAACCTCAAATTTTAGCTTGCCTCTTCTGGAACTTGGCCACTCTCTTGGCTCTGAAAAATATTTCTCAGTTTTGTAAATTCCTTTACCTAGGAAACTACTAAGCTGCCATAACTACCTTTTGTTCCCATTCTGATAATTCATTTTCCTCAGAATTCCCAGCTTCAAAGTTACTATTCCATTAGTGCAAAGCAATTTTATATTTCCTGCCTTCCCAGCTGCTTTTATTCAAAGTCTTCTCAGTCTTTTTATCAGAAGAATAATTCAATACACCTATGTTTGGCTAAAGTTGTATTTCATAAATAAAGAACAGTCCAGTTGTAGGAGTCACACGTTTTTCAAATGTCCATGTAAGTCTTCATCCCAGACAAAGAAGGTTCATTCCAGTTATTCATACAGATCCCTCTGAGTCACAAAGCACTGAAGTACAAAAATATATATATTTTTTGAAGTTTATTCATAGTGCTGGAGTCATATTTCATACAATGCATCATGTCATGAAAGATCTCTTTACTGCAGTGGTAAATTGTTTTGCAAGGTTAAAATATATATGGATTTAGATCTCTCAGACTCTGTTAGACAGATTGATTTCCTTAAGATAAAGCCCTTCCAAGCAAAAAATATTCTGGGCTTTCTTCAAAGAACATATGATGGCTGTACATATGAAGGTACCCATTCTGACAAAGGTTTTCCAGTGGGCTTGTGTGTTTCACATCGTACCTTAGCAATGATTAATTTATTGCATTCACCTACTCTGTCCTTATTTATTAAATTATTAAATTGTTTTTTCTATATTGACAATTAAGAAATTTTGTAATGATTGAAATGTTTCTTAAGCAGAATTCCTAAGCATATCCCCAAAAGGTAGAAATTTCACAGTGAATTCAATTGTTTCTGTGCAACACTGCTACAAGAAATTTTCTTTCCCTCATTGGTCTTTTATTTTATTTTTTTCTTTTTGTGGTGCTGGGGATTGAAACCAGGGCCTTATGATTGTGATGCAAGCAGTCTATGAACTTAGCGGTATCTCCAGCCCTTTTTTCTATTTTAATGCAATCAAATTTTTCATTTTTATCTCTTGTATTTGCACATGAGAGAAAACATACATATTTCTTCTTGAATATATGGCATACTTTAGTGAATATAATGTTCTACAGTTGCACCCATTTTCCTAAAATGCCATAATTTTATTTTTGATGGATGAACAAAGTGATTTTTAAATATTTTATCTCTGAATAGGTGGGAGAAAAAAATGCTCAGAGGATCACTTAGACAAAATGTCTCATTATTGAGGAATCATTGGTGAATTTAAGAGAAGAGCATATTGAGCTCAGAAAAGTCTTCAGACAGTTTTAGTCTGATCTGAGCTACTTGGAAAAATAGTGCCCCATTTATCACCAGAGTATGAATCAAGGAATCTCTCTTCTCTTCAAAATAGCTTCTTACCAATGTAAACCCTGGTGTACAGGTACTCCCTAATGCTCTCTATCTATAGCTGCCTCTCAGTTATAATACCTGTACTTTTGCAATTGTCTATAGAAAGTGTATATGGACTTCCAGGGCCAAACACTTTCTGGCATCCAAACCCCAAGGCTGATACTGATTTTCAACTATTAGAAAGGGAGTCATTGTGTGAGCATACCAAAATAGGTTTCCCTATATTCAAAATTAAGAGTTGTTTTTCAGACTTTCAAAAGATATCCTTTCTTCACAAAAAAAAATCCTTAAAATATGCTGTCACTTCACTACAATAAATTACACTGTTTCACTCTTTCTTCAGGGAGTTCAATTGTTTGCCTTTTCATTTGGGAATATTACCCTGACTATATCAGACTTGCCTCCTAGTTCAAATTGAGAAACAAAACAATAGGCCATTGTCTTGTTACTCTGAGGGCTGAAGAGACAATTTTAAATGAAGATTCTACTTGGTAAATATCCTGCATAACTCACATAATTCTCAAAATGTATTATCTTTCATTCTTATTGGGAGGTTTTTCTCACTGCAAAAATTTTTTTGAATTTCTGTTGGTTTCAAAACACCAAATTTTAAACATGTCTAAATTATTTCACATAAATTATCCAGTTTGTGGCATGCAGCTTCAAATTGGGACATGTTGGTAAGTTTAGAGAATCCAAAAGACCTCTTTCTATCTTTATGGTTGCATATAGAAGACAAATTCACCATCGTGCAGACCTGTTGTACCATGCATTAGTATTCAGAGAAAACCAAAAAATAGTCTGGTTTATAGGTACAAGGAATATTGGAGGACATGCCTAATCTTCCCTGTGTCTTACAGATAAAGTACCAGGTTCCCACTGCTCTGCAATGCATTAAAAATATGCTAAACTTTCCGTACTATTTTTATGAAAAAATATTTAGGTTTATTGTGTAACTGTGCTGGTTTAATTATCAGCTCAGAATGAAGAAAATAACCTCTGGAGGGAAACATAAAATAATACATGACCTTACAATTGGACTTGTTTAACACAAAGGGAGATAAAATGGTCCAAGGTGTGATACAAATGCAAAGTGTCTTCCAGATATCCATCTGAAATGTAAGCTACTTTTACCAGTTCCAAACTGATTAAAAACCAGAGGACTACATGTCATTTTTAATTCTAAGCTTCTCTGGAACATGCAGACTTCTTTCTTTTTTCTTATGTTGCATCTTTCTACCATTTTAGTAAGTTTTTTTCCTAAATTCTATAAAAGGAAGAGACAACAAAATAGAAAATCTTGAAATCCAGCTGCATCAGACCTGGGAATGTCAGGCTATGGCATAATCCCTGTGGAATTTTTTCTCTTCTCCTAATAAGTACATTAAGGGAAAATTAAAGAAAGTCATATATACAAGTTTTTATTACTTTTTAAGCACTTTTCTGAAGACTTCTTGGGCTTGCACATTCTGTGAATATCTGATCTGGCTTTAAGCTGATAAAAAAGTGAACTACATTGTAATTAATACTTTCCATGTGTTCTTTACTATGGTATTATAGATGTGTCAATTTTTCAAATCTCTATTTCTGAGCTCAATGTGTTTGTTTTGCTTTTAGTTTGCTCTGTGTGTGTGTGTCTGTGTGTGTGTGTGTGTGTGTAAATTTACATTTGGTCTTGCACCAATTACTATTGTTTTGTCTATCTGGACCTCCTATTCCACTGTTTTTTGTTTCCATATATCTTATTATTTAAGGATTAGATCTTAAATACACTGGAAAAAAGTGAGACCTCCTTTGAAGTGAACTAAGTAGAGAGAATATACAAAGTTTGTGATAAAAAATAGATTCTACTCCTAACATCATCAAATTCAGAGATCCTTCACATTTCTGAATCATAATGTAAAAATTCATGCCTAAATTTAAATAGTTAAAAATGACAGTCTTTTTAATAACTACATGTAGGTCTTTTTTAATGTTTTCTTTGGGAAAATAATACCTGATAAAAGCTATAAAAACTTTGTTTCTATCAGTTTCATGCATGTGTTTGCCTAACTATATATTGTATGTTGCAATTATATGTGGTTGTGTCACTATATCATGTACATGGTGCCAAAAAAGACATAGTAATAAAAAGCCCTTGAAAACATAAGAAAATGGACCCAAATGACTTTCAGTTCACTTAATTAAATTTAGCTGGATAACATTTTTTATGTCTTTAAATTAACTAACACTCTCATTTTGCCTGGTGGCCAAACAATAGAGTATTGGTTTCTATAAAATTATTAATATATGTCTATTATTTCTAGGAATTTTTTAAAAAAGGAAAAGGTAACTTCAAATGTTAAGTAGTTGTATGATATCTTAGTTTTCCTTGATAGCATACATAAATTTATGGGTAACAGATTTAACAAAAGTGGAATAAATATTTATAAACATGTTCCTTAAAGAGACATCTGACTAATGTGCAACTGCTCCATATGAATTCAAGTATTCTTGACTTCTTACATTTTGTAAGAAAATGTGTTTTGTGCTTTTGTACATTGTTGGTATATTGAAAAACATTTAAGATTGTTTCATTTGTGGATTCGAGTCTTCAATAAAAACATAATGACTAAGAAAATTCTGATTACATATTTTGAGAAGAGACTAATTAAGGAAAGATTAGTTAAAATTAGTGGCTAAAACAAATAAGACTGAGCAATGTTAGGGGAGGTGTTATCACCAGGACACAGTGGAGTCTTAGCACTAGTGGGTGAGGGACACTCAGCCCCAGTACTCAGAGTACTTTGAGCAATGATGGGTGAGGGGAGATTTACAGCAGGACCCAGAGTAGATGGAGCACTGGTTGGAGAGGTGCACTCACCTATAGGGTACAGCTGAACCTGGGCAATGGTGGTGAAGGGGAGATTTAGGGCAGAACACAGAGAAGCCTGAACAAAATTAGATCAGGTGTGCTTGACCACAGGAGCCAGAGGAGACTGACCTCTGTTGGAAGAGGGTTGTTGATCAAGATGACTCATAACCCTTGGACCATTTTCAAGAGAAAAGATTCTCAGTTACTTCAGGGGTCATGGGAGAGTGGTACACTTTCAAATTTCTGAAGAACTCCTCCATGCTGATGGAAAATTTTCCATAACCACATTTAATACTGTCTCTTGAAGGTGTGCATTGTGCCTGATCCATGGGTTCTAAGAGGTTTCCTCTTTTGTCCACAGAGAAAAGCCAGTGAATTATCAGAGGAGACCCTGAAAACATTTAAATATATGGGTTCCATCCACTGTTCAGAAAGATGTCAGAAATTCTGGGCATGGTACATCACCCATAAGAAGTCAGTCACTTAAGCAAAGGTGTGAAATGGTGGAAAATGAGTAGTAGAATGAGGCTTTCATTGCTTTACGAATTGACATCCATTGAAATTACCTTGGATTTTAAGGCATTGGTGAAAAGTCTCTCTACATGGCAGCTCCAAAGTCCCATTGAGGTTGTTAGAAAGAGGAAACAACCTTATCTGTAAAATCTTCTACATTTATGTTGACCTGGACATGAAGAAAAGGCCACACATGTTGTACTGAGTTTTGCAGGAAAGGGGCTCACACAGAGAGTTCACTGAAGGAAAAAGGTTGCCTAGGGATCATTGGAGAGTGAGCACCAGTAGTTGAAGAGAGTTCACCCACAAACCCAGAAGGGACTTAGCACTGGTGGGTGAGGGGTGCTCACACCCTGGAGTCAGAGGACCCTGTGCAATTGTGGGGAAGGTGAAATTTAGAGCAAGACAGAGAAGACTGAGCACTGGTAGGAGAGGGGCACTCTACCAGAGTACTCAGAAGACCTTTAACAATGGTGTTTAGAAGAGTTTTAGGGAAGAACCCAGAGAAGACTGAGAAAAGTTAGATGAGGTGTACTTGGCTATAGAATTCAGAAGAGACAGAGCTCTTTAAGGAGAGGGTATCTCTCCTGCAGGTGTCAGAGTTTTGGGATCCTTTTTTAGAGTGTCCATTTGGTCCAATGTCTCATTATGATGATGTATAGTGGGAATGGTGCTATTAAAAAGGTCTAAAAAATTCACCTTGATGATGAAAAATTGTCCTTGGCACATTTCACACTGTCCCTTGAAGGTGTTCATTGAGCCTGACCCAAATGTCCTTGGAAGGTTTTCCTCTTGTAAAAAGAGAGCATCCAATGACATATCAGAGAAGATCCTGAAAATACTTAACTATATGCTTTCCATCCAATACTCAGAGAGATGACAGAAATATGGGTCATGATACATCACTCATAAGATCTCAGTTACTTGAACAAATGTGTGGAAATGGTGGACTATGAGTGGTGGAAAGACATCCATTAAAATTGTCTTGAATTTTCAGGCATTGATGAGGAGCCTGTCTGCATGGCAGCAGCAAAGTCATCTTGAGGTTGTTCCAAAGAGGAAGTATCTACATATTTAAAGGTTTCACAGTTGTTTTGACCTGGATATTCAGGTAAGGTCAGAGATAAATTACTGACATTATCAGAAAAGGGGCTCACCCAGACAGTTTACTAAGGGAATTATGTACCTACAGCTCATTGAAGAGTGAGCACTTGTATGTAAAGGGTGTCCACCCACAATGCCTAGAGGAGACTTGCCAGGGTCCAGCCCTAGCAGGAGTCCATGGGTTCCACACTGGTAAACTGGGGCATGGGGAGACAGTGTCGGTGAAGGATGCAGAATGAAAGACACAGACTCTAGTTCTGGTGCAATCAATCCCAATTTATTCTGGGGAAGGCTGGGTTTATATACATTTTTCTTCAGGCTATAATGGCAGTCTTGTGGTTAATATTAAAGAAGTTTCCAAAGCATAGGAAGAAATTGTTTTTAACAAGGAACAGAAAAATTATGAGAAAACAGTAACCTTACAGATTATCCTTACCTAATCACAATTATTTAAAAAATATCTAACTACGTCGATGAACTAATACAATGTTTATTTCCTTAATATCTAAACTCTATGTGGCCTAAGACTATTCTTATTATTCTCACAGTTAAAGCGATAGACAAGTAATCTCTTGTGACCATCTCTACTAGGTCCATCTGGTTAATATCTAAATTGCTGAGTTAAGGGCCACAGGAGGGCAGCGCTTGCAATGGTTCTTGTGACCAAGTTTTTTTACTGAATAGATTCCCTTGTCTTATGTAGATCTTTTTTTTTTCCAGAACAGGGCATTGTGCACCAACGTTTATTATAGGGGTGACCTATTCTTTGTAGGAAGGAAGGAATATTGTGAAACCTTATTCTTTTACCCCACCACCACACATAAACAAAGCCATCAATATAATTTAACCAGCCTGTTGGAGACAAAGGCAGATTTATATTTATTTTCTCCACAGGCTTTCAGGGACTCATTGCAGGGTTGTAAAATTATTTTTAATTATGTTAGTGGTAAAGACCCATTGTTTTTCAGATTGTAGGTAATAATTTCTGGAATTTTTGTTGTATTCACCACATCCCCTTAAGCAATCCGTTCAGACTGAAATGAGTAATATATTATCAGAAAAACACAGCAGAGAAAACACCATGCTCCGGAGCAAAACATCCAGCAATTCCTTTTAGGATGAGCCTTTGCAATCATCCTCCAGAGGATCTTTGTCAAGCACTGGATGGAATTCCAGATGCCCCCGCAGCTCCCCCTTTTCTATTTTGTAAAATGAAGAGACCTTCTTGAATTTTTACTCTCTTGACTAGTCTGAGGATTACTAGGGGGGAAGACTGGAAGACAAAGAATTAAAATTGAAATACATACTCCAATTAAGCCATATTGTAATATTGTATTTAGGAACATACTATTAAATAAAGTTGTTTTTATATTATGAAACATTTGGGAGGCCAAATTATCTGCTGGAACAACCGAGAGATGAGCCTGACTCAACATTCTTATTTGTAGTTGTAAAGCATTGATATCTGGTGCTATATTAGTATTATTCCAAACTCCACGAAGGTGATTTTTAACTTGTTCCCAGGTAGTATTATTATCAACCTTTAAGGGAGTAATAAAAGTCCATTTATAGTTAGCATGACATCTAGTGGTCATTCTAGTTTGAATATTTTGAATCTCATTTCCCATAAAGTGAATAGCTTCTTCAAGAGCATTAATTCTTGTTTCTAATTTTTTATCATTTTTTCTTTTGCTGCTAAAGCCACAGAGACATTATGAGGTAAATCATTTACGTGTGAAGCAGTATGGATTTCCTGTACAAGCACTGTGTTCAAGAGAGCTAAGGAAGTGATTATACTGATTAAAGCTGTTATTCCTAGAATCAAAGCTGCAACAAATCTTTTTGGTCTTAAAAGTTCATTAACTGTTTTTAACATTTCAACACCTGGGTCATCATACCAAGATTCTGTAAGATTAACTGGCAATATAACATAATTAGGGTGATTTACAATTAAAAACACCTTTAAATCTTTAGACATGGTTGCATTAATACAATTAGTAAGAACACAATCAATGTTATAAGCTTCCTTATTTTTAGTTATATTGAAATTATTTATGGTAGACATAAGAATAGCATGAGGAGCATTTACACAAGCACATTCTGCAAAGTCTTTAGGTTTACTTAGCTTAGGTCTTTGTAATAATACTATATTAGTAGCTGCTAATAGTTTATACAAGTCAGTAAAGTAAGAGAATTTACATTTATAAGGTTACTCCAATAGATGGGTGTTACCCATCCAGGAGTAAACCATCTATGAATAGGCTCATTGGTAGGAAAAGGGTTAAAATTAAAATGTACCATTTTATTCCATCTTATCTTTAACCAAAGTTTATAATCAAAATCAGGAGAAGACACAGAATAATCTGTAATAGTAGTAGCAGAGCCTTGTGGCTTAAACTGTAGTGCAGTATGATGAAAACCACATTCAAACCATTTTGGGAAATCTGTTCTAAATTGAGTAGATTCCAAGAGCTGTCTTTACGACTGTTAAAGTCATCACACAGTTTAAAAGGAGGCTGTAAAGCCACTGAAATATTTGTATCATTATAATAGCATATCCAAGTGAGGTTATCTCTAGGAACCATATATCTCTTTCATTGTCTTCTTCTCCTGGAGAATCAGTAATGTAAGTCCTATCCTTAAAGGGAGACATCCCAATGGCACATGTAGATTATCTGTACTAAAGCACATTGGTGTCTCTTCAGTAATTCCATGAAATGTAATTGTAGATGCTATTTTATGTGGTATTAAAGAATCTGAAATTCCTCCAAGTAGTTTGTCAGGGGCAGGCTCTGAGGGCCCCAGAGCCGCACCATGGCCTGATCTCTAAGATGGTGCCTGGCAGCTTGCCAGACATAGCTGCACTCATATATAAGTTTTAGGAAGTAACTCTGTTTGGCTGTTGTACATGAGGCGATCCTGGTATCTGCCTGGAGACTGTTCCTTGATAGGCTGACTTTCCTGGTAGTCTACTCTCTGATAGGCTGATGTTCTCAATATAAGTCTGAGACTTGTGGAATAAAGCCCTTTGGTTCCTGTGATCAAGAAGAGCATACACGTTGTGATTGTCCCCGTGGGTGGTGTGCGATCATAAGTGGTGCCGAAACCTGGGAACTCGAGTTACAAACAGGGAACTGATCAGCTAAATACAGGGTAAGTAAAGTACAGTCTGGCCAGGTTAAAGTTCGTGGGATAAGTGATGGAGACTAAGTGTTTGTATGTGCTTTTGCTTTTGTTTTATTAGTTAAAGTGGTCTGCTTTTTGGTTTGTTTAGTGGTAGCTAATGGGCACTGAAATGTCAGGAATGTGCATGGAAGGTCCCTTAAAGGATTTGCCCTACAGACCTAAAAGGTCCCTTACCTCCTGATACTGTTGGAATTTTATTAGGTAGGAGCTCTAGTGCACTCAGGGGATTTAGTTACCCCTGGAGTTATTGACTTTGATTTTACAGGAGAAATTAAGGTTCTTGCACATTCTCCTCAAGGAATTTTCTCCATATCACCTGGGGACCTCTTAGCTCAGTTTTTGATTATTCCCAGTCTTCATAATAATTTTCCATCAACCACAGCAACCTGGGGAACTGCAGGTTTGGGATCTTCTGGGGTTGATTTTGCCTGTCTTACCATGGGCTTAAAAAATAGGCCAATGCTTAAAATAAAGATTAAAAATAGAGAATTTTTGGGACTCCTAGATACAGGAGCTGGTACTAGCATTATTACCCTAAAAGATTGGCCAAAAGAATGGCCTCTACAAGTAGTGGAACAAACCCTGAGGGGATTGGGTGTACCTATTAGCCCACAAAGGAGTAGTTCTGTATTGACATGGAAAAATGATGAGGGCCAACAGGGAACATTTCAACCTTATGTCTTAGACCATTTACCTGTTAATTTATGGGGCAGAGATATTCTCATGCAAATGGATTTAGTACTCACTACAGAAGGCCATTATAGCCAAAAGGCTCAAAATCTAATGGTAAAACAAGGTCATAAATGGGACAAGGGGATAGGCCGCTATGACCAGGGAAATACCCAGCCAGTTAGTGTTAAGGGCAATCAAGTTCACCAAGGCTTGGGTTTTTCCTTGGGGCCACTGAACAAAAGTATGTAAAAATAACTTGGAAATCCAATGCACAAGTGTGGGTCTCTCAGTGGCCCCTGATATTTGAAAAACTTAAAGCGGCCCAAGAACTGGTACAACAATTAGAAGCAAATCATATTAGACCTTCAACTTCTCCTTGGAATACCCCTATTTTTGTCATAAAAAGGAAATCAGGAAAATGGAGGCTCCTTCATGACTTAAGAGCTATTAATGCTACTATGCAATCTATGGGGCCAACTCAGTTAGGGCTCCCAGTCCTTACTGCTTTACCAAAAGATTGGCCTACAATAATTATAGACATAAAAGACTGTTTTTTCTCTATTCCATTACATCCTCGCAATTGTGAGAGATTTGCTTTCACTGTCCCATCTCTAAATCATCAACAACCTAATCAACAATATGAATGGGTTGTTTTGCCACAAGGTATGACCAATAACCCCACTATGTGTCAAATTTATGTTGATCAGGCATTAAAGCCAATTTGACAAAAATACTCCAAACTTATTATCTATCATTATATGGATGATATATTACTATGCCACTCTGAGGAAGATATTTTAAAGGATATTTATTCTGAATTTATAGAACAACTCAAATTATGGGGACTCATTATAGCCCCTGAAAAGGTTCAAGTTGGTACTACACAAGAATTCTTAGGAGCCCAATTAATATCTTACAAGGGGATCCCCATCCCACATCTCCCAGAGAGCTCACTCCTGAGATGTGTCTGGTTTTGAATATTATACAAAAAAGATTAGATGAGGACTAAGCAGATTGTATTGATCTCTCTCAGCCATTACAATTCATTGTTATTCCTAACAAGAAACTACCCACTGGAGTCTTTTGGCAAGAGGGTCCCTTGTTTTTCGTCCATCTATCCTGTTCACCCAATAAAACTTTCTTACCCTACCCTGAAGCAGTAACTCAAGTAATCTTAAAGGCACTTAAATCATCTATCACAGTGTTTGGAATTCATCCAGCTACTATGATACACATCAACTTTCTTGGTTATGTAATTTCATGGATTCTTGGACTGTTGTTAGATGTTCAACTCAAGCTAACTTTGATATGCACTATCCTAAACATCCTTATATACAATTTTGTAGTAATAATTCTGAAATATTCCCAAGAGTTACCTGACAACAACCTATTCCTAAGGCTCCTGTGATTTTCACTGATGAATCCAAAACAGGGACTGGAGCTATTTGTTATCAAGATAAAGTCCAAACATCCCTTTTCCCTAACTCTTCTGCTCAACAAACAGAACTCTTAACAGTTCTTGAAGTTTTTAAAATGTTCCCTAATATTCCATTCAATGTTTATTCAGATAGTTTATATGTAGTTCAAGCTCTCAATAACTTAGAATGTGCAGGGCTTATTGCCTCAAACTCTACTATTTTTCATCCTTTATGGACTTTACAACAAATGATTTGGGATCATTATAATCCTTTCTTTATTGGACATATCAGAGCTCATACCAATTTACCTGGACCTTTAGCTCTAGGGAATAATGTAGCACACATAGCAACTGAGGATCCCCACATTTTTTCTGCATTTGAGGCAGCAAAAAATTATCATCAACAATTCCATGTTAATTCTACAACATTAAAACTGAAGTTTCCCATTACTAAAGAAACTGCACATGCTATTGTTAAATCTTGTGGTCAGTGTACAGTCCTCCATCATCCACCTTCTATAGGAGTTAATCCTAAAGGACTGTTACCTAATCATCTATGGTAAATGGATGTTACTCACATTCCTGAATTTGGTAACCTTAAATATGTACATGTATCTGTAGACACACATTCAGGTATCATCTTTGCGTTGCTACACAGCAGAGAAAAAGTCAAAGATGTCATTTCCCACTGTCTCCAGGCTTTTGCAGCCTGGGGACTTCCTAAACAACTTAAAATGGACAATGGCCCTGCTTTTACTTCAACCTCCTTTAACCAATTTCTCACTAAATTTGAAATAACTCTAACCACAGGTATACCTTATAACCCACAAGGACAAGGTATTGTTGAATGTGCACAACTCATCCTCAAAAATACTCTTTATAAACAAAAAGGGGGAATAGGGAGACCTTCATGTCCCCTAAAGATAAACTTTCTCTTTTCTTCTTTATTTTAAATTTTTTAACTCTGGATAATGAGGGTCGCTCTGCCCCTGAGAGACATGGCAATCATAAACAACATGATAGAGTGATGGTAAAATGGAAGGATGTTCTTACAGGACAATGGAACGGCCCGGACCCGGTGCTTTACTGGAGCCACAGCTCGGTTTTTGTGTTTCCACAGGATAAAACATCGCCTATCTGGGTTCCTGAGTGACTAACTCGACCAGTACCAACGCTACCAACAAGTAACTCAGACCAACAAAATGAAGATGCTGAACATACTCCTGATGACCATGATGCTCATAACCTTTCCCCCCTTGAGCTAATTTACAACCCCTTTTTAGTCTCTTAGGAGGAACAGTTCAACTATGTACCTTTCCACCTACCCCAGTTTCTGTGTTTCCCCCTTTTTATGTTTCTGCTAACTAACAAAACAACTGCTTCTCTCAATTGTACTTAAGATTTATGCTATCTCTCTCAATGTTGGAATGCTTCTAGGTTCTCGCTGGCAGTCTTAATGCGTGTTCCTACCTGTCTACCAGTCCCAGTCTCTGTTACAAATGCAGAATTGCCAGGGTTACTATCAAGAAACAGGAGAGATTTTGGCATCACAGCGGCCGTGGTCGCCATGGTAGCAGTCTCTGCAGCGGCAGCCACAACCGCAGCAGCAGCATTGACACAACCATACATACAGCAACAACAATCACTTGGCTGAAAATACAGCTGCAGCCTTACAGACTAAAGAGACCATAAACCAACATCTAACAGCAGGCATACTCCTTGTAAATCAACGAGTGGACTTACTACAAGAACAAGTGCATATCTTGCAAGAACTTTTGGGACTGGGATGTGTTTATCCTTTAAGAGCAGTGTGTGTCACCCCTATTGCTTATAATAACCTTAGCTCTGTGGTTATGTTATCTAAAAATCTCTCTGTCTACCTTACTGGTAATTGGTCATCTATGTTTGATAATTTAACCAGTCAGCTATGAGGTGAAATACTCAGAGTCAATGCCACCAGGTTTCAAGTTGCATCGGTATCTGAGATGTTCTCTTTGTTATCTAAAGCCCTGGGATTGACAAAACAGTGAGCTGGAACAATAGCTGTTCTGATTATTATCTGCTTAGGGATAACCTATGTTATACGCAGCCAAATCAGAGCTCGCCAAGATGCCCAATGTCATCGATGGGCTATAATACAGACTTTGACAGTCATTGAGACAGGCACATCCCCCATGTATGGCTAAGCATGCTGGACCAGTAGTCAAAGACGGGTAAGATCCATGGAAATGCATACCAACCTAAGACAGAGTTCTGACGCCTGGAGGTCAGAATTCCAATGACGGGTAAGGATGTAATTTGTCATGGACAACCTAAGACAGGCATGGTCCTAAGTCATCTTTTCTTTATTTAAAGAATAAGGGGGAGATGTCAGGGGTGGGCTCTGAGGGTCCCAGAACCGCACTATGGCCTGATCTCTAAGATGGCACCTGGCAGCTTGCCAGACATAGCTGCACTCATATACAAGTTTTAGGAAGTAACTCTGGTTGGCTGTTGTACATGAGGTGATCCAGGTATCTGCCTGGACACTGTTCCTTGATAGGCTGACTTTCCTGGTAGTCTACTCTCTGATAGGCTGATGTTCTCAATATAAGTCTGAGACTTTTGGAATAAAGCCCTTTTGGTTCCTGTGATTAAGAAGAGCATACACGTTGTGATTGTCCCCACGGGTGGTGGGCAATCATAGTAGTTGAGACTCATTAGTAAATACTTTAATATTAGATCTGCTCCAAGTAGTTGGATGCATTAAGGGAGGATTTGGAAAATAGGTCCAGTAAGCTTTCCCTTCATTATCATTAGCATGAATAGGCAGTACCTGAGTCAAAATGAGAGCAGTCAATGAAAAAAACAAAGCCTCTGGGGTTTTAGGTTTTCCAGAGCTATTCACCATGTGTTCAGCAGCGGCAGTCAGGCATTTCACTTGTCCCTAAGTCGGCAGGTCTGAGTTGCGAGTTGCAGATGATTGTGCAACAGGTAACTTTTTCATCTTAAATACTAGTCCATTTTCATCCATCTGATTGGGTTGGTAAGGGATCCAGTACTCGTTGTTCTTCCTCCTTTGAATAGGGCTCATTGTAGTGATGTATTAATCTGTCTGAAATCCACAAAGGTGTTTCTGCATTCTGTGGAAATACACAAGCATAGCCTCGAACGGGTGTTAGCAAGACATCAGGTCCTCTCCATTTACCAGATAACAAATGTTTTCATTTTATTAAACTTTGTTTTAAACTTTTACTTTCCCAATGTCTCATCATTGCAGTATTTCTCTCCTTATCAGTATTTAGATGATTTAAAACAAATAAAGCTTGTAGTAAAATATGATGTGGGGAAGAGTATTTAAGCTCTCCCTCTTTTAGCTTATTTATTTGTATTTTTAATCTTTGATGACTCCTTTCTACCATTGCTTGTCCTTGTGGGTTATAAAGAATTCCTGTAGAATGAGAAATATTAAACCTGGAACAAAAATCTTTAAGTGGTTTTGATGTATAACCAGGAGTATTATCAGTTTTTAATTTTTTAGGCATTCCTAAAACAGAAAAACAAAGGAAGAAATGTTGAATCACATCCTTTTAGGCTTCCCCAGTTCTGACTGAGGCCACAATAACATGAGAAAAGGTATCAACTGTAACATGAACATAAGACAATTTTCCAAATTCTGATATATGAGTTACATCCATTTGCCATAAGACATTAGGTAAAAGTCCTCAAGGATTAACTCCCATCTGTGGAGAAGGAATAAATTTAGGACAAACATGACAATTTTTAACAATAGTTCTAGCTTCTTCTCTAGAAATATGAAATTGTTTTTGTGAGGCAGATGAATTTTGATGATGATTTTTGTGTGATATAATACCATCTTCTATAGCTGTTAAAATAAAATTTTTAGTTAAGTGATCAGCATGGGTATTCCCCTGAGCAAGGGAACCAGGTAATCCAGAATGTCCCCAAATATGACCTATAAATAAATGTGGGATCCAAGATGGCAGACTAGAGGGTGACTGCATCCCCAGTTGCTCCAGAACCCAGGAGTCAAGAAGGGGAGACATTGAGAGACTCAGACTAAAATAGAGCCACGGGTGAGACTGCCCACTGGGTAAAGCTTGGCCCGGGTGGCAGGCCCAGATAGAGGTGACTTATAGGAGCAGGACAGGGCAGCTAGAGTCTTCCACAGGTAGCCCTGTGCACTCTGGCGGTGGGCCCCTCCCACACAGCCAGCTTCTCCAGGTTCTCAGATCAGGCCCCCTAGTGAGAGCCTTTCTGATCAGAACAAGCTCCAAGTCCCAGAGCCAGTGCAGCATGCTCTGGCCCACAAGCGGCTTCAGGGACCAGGACAGGGCAGCCAGAGACTTCCCCAAGCAGCCTGGCCCCCTGCAGTGGGAGGTGCCTTTCAAGGCTAGCTTCTCAGAGCAGACCACCCAGTGAGATCCTTTCTACACAGAGCCAGCCACAAGTCCCCGAGCCAACAGAGAGTTTCGATCCGTAAGCAGCCTCTGGGATAAAGGCAGGGCAGCCAGAGACTTCTACAGGTGGCTCTGCCCACTCTGGCCAAAGGCTCTTTTCATGGAGCAATCCAAGATGGTGGTCTAGAGGATGACTGCATCTCCAGTCGCTCCAGAACCCAGGACTCAACAAGGAGAGGCATTGAGAGACTTGGACAAAAATAGAGTCATGGGGTGAGTCTCCCCCACTGGGTGAAACCTGACCTGGGCAGCAGGCACAGATAGGGGTGGCTTATCAGAGTAGGGCAGGGCAGCTAGAGTCTTCCCCAGGTGGCTTTCCACTCTCTGGCGGTGGGCTCCACCCACACGACCAGCTGCACGGTGCAGGCCCCCAGTGAGAACCTTTCTGCACAGAGCCAGCTCCAAGCCTTGGAACCAGTAGGGGACTGGGGGCAGCTTTCTTCAGAAGCACTGCATTATTAAGTTCTTCCAAGACTTCAGGCTACTAAAGGCTGGGAGGTGATACACTGGAAATCTACCGGGACACTATAAGCCAATAGAAGAAATCTGCAATATCTCTGGGTCACACTGACAGCTGACCAATATGAGAAAACAAGGGAAGAAAGTGTCCAAAACAAACCTAGATACTACAGCAATAAAACCCAATGACAGCACAGCAGAAGAAATGTCAGAAAGGGAGTTCAGAATGTACATAATTAAAACAATCAGGGAAGCAAAGGAGGAGATGAAAGAGCAAGTGGAGGCACTGAAGGAGGAGATGAAAGAGCAAATGCAGGCATTAAATGATCACACCAATCAACAGTTAAAAGACCAAATACAGGAAGCAAGAGATCATTTCAATAAAGAGTTAGAGATACTGAAAAAAAAAAAAAAACTGAAATCCTTGATATGAAAGAAACAATAAACCAAGTTGAAAACTCCATAGAAAGCATAACCAATAGGATAGAACACCTGGAAGACAGAACTTCAGACATTGAAGAAAAACTATTTAATCTTGAAAACAAAGTTGGCCAAACAGAGAAGATGGTAAGAAATCATGAACAGAATCTACAAGAATTATGGGATATCATGAAAAGGCCAAATTTAAGAATTATTGGGATTGAGGAAGGTTTAGAGAAACAAACCAAAGGAATGAACAATCTATTCAAAGAAATAAAATCAGAAAACTTCCCAAATATGAAGAATGAAATAGAAAACCAAGTACAAGAGGCTTATAGGACTCCAAATATACAAAATTACAACAGTCCCACACCAAGGCACATTATTATGAATATACCTAACATACAAAATAAAGACAGAATTTTAAAGGCCATGAGAAAAGAATCAAATTACATTCAGAGGGAAACCAATAAGAATATCAGCAGATTTTTCAATCCAGACCCTAAAAGCTAGAAGGGCCTGGAACAACATTTACCAAGCCCTGAAAGAAAACGGATGCGAACCAAGGACCTTATACCCAGCAAAACCTACTTTCAAATTTGATGATGAAATAAGATGCTTCCATGATAAACAAAAGCTAAAGAAAATTACAAAAAGGAAGCCAGCATTACAGAACATTTTCAGCAAAATATTCCATGAGGAAGAGATGAAAAACAACGATGCAAATCAGCAACAGGAGGTGCTAGCCTAAAGGAATAGCCAAATAAAGTAGAAAACAAATCACATCAAAAAACAAATGACTGGGAATACAAATCATATCACATTAATAACCCTGAATGTTAAAGGTCTGAATTCATCAATCAAAAGACATAGACTGGCAGATTGGATTAAAAAGAAAAATTGAACAATATGCTGCCTGCAAGAGACTCATCTCAGAGAAAGAGATACCCATAGACTAAAGGTGAAAGGATGTGGAAAAATGTACCATAGACACGGACACAGCAAAAAAGCTGGAGTATCCATCCTCATTTCAGATAATGTGGACTTTAAGCCAAAACTAGTCAGAAAGGATAAAGAAGGACATTACATGCTGCTTAAGGGAAGCATAAATCAGCAAGACATAACAATCATAAATAACTATGCCCCAAACATTGGCTCATCCATGTACGTCAAACAAATCCTTCTCAATTCCAGAAATCAAATAGACCACAGAACAATACTAGGTGATTTTAACACACTTCTCTCACCACTGAATAGATCGTCCAAACAGAAATTGAATAAAGAAACCATAGACTCAATAACACAATCAACAATTTAGACTTAACCAACATATATAGAATATACCATCCAACAAAGAACGAATACACTTTCTTCTCAGCAGCACATAGATCCTTCTCTAAAATAGACCATATTTTATGCCACAAAGCTACTGTTAGCAAATACAAGAAGATAGAGATTCTACCTTGTACTCTATCAGATCATAATGAATTGAAATTAGAAATAAATGACAGAATAAAAAACAGAAACTTCTCCAATACCTGGAGATTAAATAATACACTATTATATGATGAATGGATAACAGAAGACATCAGGAGGGAAATAAAAAAATTCTTAGAAGTAAACGAGAACAAAGACATCATATGAAAATCTCTGGGACACAATGAAAGCTGTACTTAGAGGAAGATTTATTTCATGGGGTGCATTCAACAAAAGAAGTAGAAATCAACAAGTAATGACTTAACACTACAGCTCAAAGCGCTAGAAAAAGAAGAGCAGACAAATACCAAAAGTAGTAGAAGACAGGAATAGTTAAAATCAGAGCCAAAATCAACAAAATTGAAACAAAAGAAACAAATGGAAAAATTAACAAAATAAAGAGTTTGTTCATTGAAAAAATAAACAAAATTGATAAGCCCTTAGCCACACTAACAAAGAGAAAGAGGGAGAATACTCAAATTACTAAAATTCAGAATGAACAAGGAAACATCACAACAGACATGAGTGAAATACAAAACATAATTAGAAACTATTTTGAAAATCTATACTCCAACAAAACAGAAAACCTCGAAGACATCAAGTTTCTAGACACATGTGAATTACCTAAACTGAACGAGGAGGACATAAACAACTTAAATAAATCATTTTCAAGCAAGGAAATAGAAGAGG
Source organism: Sciurus carolinensis (assembly GCF_902686445.1). Classification (NCBI taxonomy): domain Eukaryota; kingdom Metazoa; phylum Chordata; class Mammalia; order Rodentia; family Sciuridae; genus Sciurus; species Sciurus carolinensis. The sequence continues at coordinate 640,566 of NW_025920169.1, read as the reverse complement.
TCATCAAAAGCCTACCAACAAAGAAAAGTCTGGGACCAGATGGGTTCTCAGCCGAGTTCTACAAAACCTTTAAAGAAGAGCTCATTCCAATACTCCTCAAAGTATTTCATGAAAGAGAAGAGGAGGGAACCCTCCCAAACTCATTCTATGAAGCCAATATCACCCTGATACCTAAACCAGACAGAGACACATCGAGGAAAGAAAATTTCACACCAATATCCTTAATGAACATCAACGCAAAAATTCTCAACAAAATTTTAGCAAATCACATACAAATATATATTAAAAAGATAGTGCACCATGATCAATTGGGTTTTATCCCAGGGATGCAAGGTTGGTTCAACATTCAGAAATCAATAAATGTCATTCACCATATCAACAAACTTAAAATTAAGAATCACGTGATTGTTTCAATAGATGCAGAAAAAGTGTTCGATAAAATACAGCATCCCTTCATGCTCAAAACACTAGAAGAAATTGGGGTAGTGGGAACATTCCTTAACATTATAAAGGCCATCTATGCTAAGCGCATGGCCAATATCATTATAAATGGTGAAAAACTGAAAGCATTCCCTCTAAAAACTGGAACAAGGCAGGATGCCCTCTTTCACCACTTCTATTCAACATCGTCCTTGAGACTCTAGCCAGAACAATTAGAAAAACCAAAGAAATTAAAGGGATACGAATTGGAAAAGAAGAACTCAAACTATCCCTGTTCACTGATGACATGATTATATATTTAGAGGAACCTGGAAATTCCACCAGAAAACTTTTAGAACTCATAAGTGAATTCAGTAAAGTAGCAGGTTACAAGATCAATGTTCATAAATCCAATGCATTTTTATACATAAGTGATGAATCTTCAGAAAGAGAAATTAGGAAAACTACCCCATTCACAATATAATCAAAAAAAATAAAGCACTTGGGAATCAATCTCACAAGAGAGGTGAAAGACCTCTAAAATGAGAACTACAGAACACTAAAGAAAGAAATTAAAGAAAACCTTAGAAGATGGAAAGATCTCCCATGTTCCTGGATAGGCAGAATTAATATTGTCAAAATGGCCATTCTACCTAAAGTGCTATACAGATTCAATGCAATTCCAATTAAAATCCCAATGATGTACCTTGCAAAAATAGAGAAAGCAATTATGAAATTCATCTGGAAGAATAAAAAACCTTGAATAGATAAAGCAATCCTCAGTAGTAATAGCGAAGCAGGTGGTATCACAATACCAGATCTTCAACTCTACTACAAAGCAATAGTAACAAAAAGAGCATGGTATTGGTACCAAAATAGACAGGTAGATCAATGGTACAGAATAGAGGACATGGACACAAACTCAAATAAATACAATTTTCTCATACTAAACAAAGGGTCCAAAAATGTGCAATGGAGAAAAGATAGCCTCTTCAAGAAATGGTGCTGGGAAATCTTGAAAACCATATGCAACAGAATGAAATTAAACCCCTATCTCTCACCCTACACAAAACTCAACTCAAAATGGATCAAGGACCTTGAAATCAGACCAGAGACCCTGCAACTTATAGAAGAAAAAGTAGGTCCAAATCTTCAACTTGTTGGCTTAGGATCAGACTTCCTTAACAGGACACCCATAGCACAAGAAATAAAAGCAAGAATCAATAACTGGAGTAGATTCAAATTAAAAAGCTTTCTCTCAGGAAAGTAAACTATCGGCAATGTGAAGAGAGAGCCTACAGAGTGGGAGAATATCTTTGCCACTCATACGTCAGAAAGAGCGCTAATTTCCAGAATCTATAAAGAACTGAAAAAAAAGTCTACACCAACAATACAAATAATCCAATCGACAAATGGACTAAGGAAATGAACAGACACTTCACAGAAGAAGATGTACAAGCAATCAACATATATATGAAAAAATGTTCAACATCTCTAGCAATAGGGGAAATGCAAATCAAAAGTACCCTAAGATTTCATCTCACCCCAATTAGAATGGCGATTATCAAGAACACAAGCAACAATAGGTGTTGGCGAGGATGTGGTGAAAAAGGAACACTCATATATTGCTGGTGGGGTTGCAAATTAGTGCAGCCACTCTGGAAAGCAGTATGGAGATTCCTCAGAAAGCTTGGATTGGAACCACCATTTGACCCAGCTATCCCACTCCTTGACCTATACCCAAAGGACTTAAATCAGCATACTACAGAGATAAAGCCACATCAATGTTCATTGCTGCTCAATTCACCATAGCCAGATTGTGGAACCAACCTAGATGCCACTTCAGTTGATGAATGAATAAAGAAACTGAGGCATATATATATAATGGAATATTACTCCGCAATGAAGAATGACAGAATTATGCATTTGGCGGCAAATGGATGAAATTGGAGAATATCATGCCAAGTGAGATAAGGCAATCTCAAAAAACTAAAGGATGAATGGTCTCACTGATAAGCAGATGAGGACATATAATGGGGGTGGGAGGGGTTATCATTAGGGCTAGGGTTAGGTTTAGGATTAGGGATAAGGAGTGTGGTAAGAATGAAGGAAAGAAGTACTGTATAGAGGAAAAAGAGGGGTGGGAGGGGTGGGGGGGAAGGGAAAACATAATGACTCAAACATCATTGCCCTATGTAAACGTATGATTACACAAATGGTATGCCTTGACTCCGTGTACAAATAGAGAAACAATATGTATCCCATTTGTATACAATAATAATAAAAAAAAGAAATGCGAAGTTCTGTTATGAATTAGATATTGAAGTTCTTGTAGCCTATGTATAATTTTAGATGAAAAGGAGAGCATTGCTGTTTCTGTGGTTGCAAACAGTTTAACAATGTATAGTGAGTCTGTGTACAAGTTAAATGTTGAGCAACAGTCTTAAAAGCATAGATGACTGCTTCTAATTCAGCTCTTTGGGCAGAAGTTTCTTGTGTCCATTGAACTGTGGGTTGAGAATTAATTATTGTAACTGCTTTTCCATTTGATGACCCATCTGTTAATATTCACATAGCATTGTTAATTGGAATTGAGGAGCACCATTTAGGAAATATTATTTCTGTTTGAAGTAAAAAAAGTAGTAAAGGATTATCGGGAAAGTGGAAAAAAATTTTTCTTGTAAAATTTAGAAATGTAATAGCCCATTGATCATCAATTTGTAATAATTGGTCAAATTTTTCTCTTGTGTAAGGCATAATTATTTCATGCATTTCACAAGCAAACAATTTTTTTTACTTCTAAATCTGGCCTTTAATAACAAAGAAGCTACCATACTAGGATAAGACATTAATATTTTCTTTCCTGATACCGGTAAGTGTATCCATTCAAGTGGATCATTTTGCCATAAACAACCTGTTGGAGTATGTTTTGTTTTAAGCACAATAAAAACCCAAGGCAAGTTATAATTAGCTTGTTGCAAGTAATGCTTTTGAATTGCAGTTTCAACAATTTGTAAGGTTTGTGTTCCTTCTTTAGTTAATATTCTACTTGAGTTAGGATCTGAATCACCCTGTAATATTTCAAACAAAGGTTTTAAATCATTAATTGAGAGTTTTTAATAAGGTCTAATCCAATTTATATCTCCCAATAATTTTTGAAAATCATTTAATGTTAATAGCTTGTTTTTTCAAATTTGTAACTTTTGAGAGCTGACACAATCTGTTTTTATAATTCTTCCTAGGTCCATCTGGTTAATACCTAAATTGCTGAGTTAAGGGCTACAGGAGGGCAGCGGTTGCAATGGTTCTCATGGACAAGTTTTATTACTGAATAGATTACCTTTTCTTGTGTAGCTCTTTTTTTTTTTTTCCAGAACAGGGCGTTGTTATTATAGGGGTGACCTATTCTATGTAGGAAGGAAGGAATGTTGTGATACCTTATTCTTTTACCTCACCACCATCGTTAGAATTTAACCAGCCCGTTGGAGACAAAGGCAGATCTATAACTATTTTCTCCAGAGGCTTTCAGGAACTCATTGCACAGTTGTAAAATTATTTTTAATTTTGTTAGTGGTAAAGACCCATTGCTTTTCAGATTGTAGGTAATATTTTCTGGAATTTTTGTTGTATTCCCCTCATCCCCTTAAGCAATCTGTTCAGACTGAAATGAGTAATATATTATCAGAAAAACACAGCAGAGAAAACCATGCTTCAGAGCAAAACATCCAGCAATTCCTTTTCGGATGAGCCTTTGCAATCATCCTCCAGAGGATCTTTGTCAAGCACTGGATGGAATTCCAGATGCCCCCGCAGAGACTGATTACTTGTGGGAGAGGGGCACTTTTCCAGAGTACACAGAAGCCCCTGACCAAAGGTGTGTGAGATGAGATTAAACACAATACCCAGAGATGACTAAGAACTCCTAGGGGAGGAATGCTCAACCACAGGGCAGAAGACTTAATACTTCTAGTCTGGAGACCTCACTCATAGGATAGTTTATATCCTTATACTCAAGTGAATGTAGCACTCACACCTCTTCAGTTGTCTCCTCTTCTGATGTGACCTTGGTGCTGATCTGTGGCTTTACAGAGTTTTCCCTGGCTCCTCTGTTCCCCAGTGTCCTCCCTCCATGTTGGTCTGCGAACAGTGACCTACAGTGTGTGGTGCCCTTCCCAGTCTCTTTCCTTGACTCCCATACACTTTGTGATGTCATAATTGCCTAGGTGGAGGGGCAGGAACAAGGCCTTGAGAAAGGGTGTGGGGCCCTCAGAATTAACTGTGTCCCCCAGTGTAACCTTTTCTTGGACCAAATGACCTCTGCCTATACTGACTCTTAGAGGTTTGAAGAGTCTGGCTCCAGTTCTATTTGCTACCCTGTTGTCCCTGAGTTTAGAAATGTCTTATTTGATACTGCTGTCGCAGGCATCAGGGGAGGGGCAAAAATTGATTCAAAAATTGATAACAATGCTTAATTTTCCCATTAAGTCCCTTATGGAGCCAGGGACCGCTTTGTCCCACCTTGTTCATAGGGACCTCAGGGATGGTCTCTAACATATGTTTCCTCATGCTCAGTCCAGGGACCCCTGGGTCTCATTTCTCCCCTCCCCTTCTCCAATGCTTACCTGGGGCACACCACTTGGTGCCTGGCAGTACTGGAACCCCACACAGACATGCTGTACTAAGTCTTTTGACCCTGACAGCAGGAGGGCCACAGGCTTCTTTGATGTCATTGATGAGTAGGAAGAAATCCCACTACAGGACTGTGATCTGTCCTTGTATCAAGGGATCCTCAGCCAGGGTCACCAGTGACCAAGCAGAACCTTCCCTCTGCCACAGACCCACCAAGGGTACAAAGCTCTACAGATTGATACATATTTTTATTATCACAATGCCTCCCCCATAGACTTCCCCAGATGCTGTGGTTTTAGAGGAGACTGAGATAAAAGGCCACTGGGGAGGGAAATGGACCCTTTGTGGCTGTAGGACATCAGTGCAGCTGGGGGTTCCTGGTTCAGTGGGGCCCAGGTGGTCTCTTCTTCTCACACCCTGTTCCTACTCACTTGGTGATTCCTTGTCACCCATGGTCACAAAGGAAGGCATTGTGACTACCATTGAAAGTTGATAGGGCAGACATTCAAATAGGTCATTGCCACCACTGGGGGGACATGTGATTGGGATGAGGTTATCTAAAGTCACCAAAGCCATTGGCACCCACTCCCAGGCCATGGCTGGGTGGAAGCTGACTGGTTTGGTATGTCTTTTGCCTTTCAAATTTAGATGGACTGACAGGAGAGAAGAGTAACTTGTATGTGTCTCTGCAGCAAAGGTGACCTTCGGTCTTTTACTACCAGGGATTTTGGTGTATTCTGTGAGTAAGTGAGTGCCTTCTCTCACATATAAATGTAAATATGTAAAAATAAAAAAAGAAAAATACATATACACACACACATATATACACACATACATACGTATAAATAGTATTAAATATATAAACACACATACATACATAAACAAACATGTTTTTTTCAGTGCTGCAGATGGAACCTGGGGGTGATCTATCCCTGAGCTGCATGCACACATTTACTTATTTATTCCTTTATTGGCACAAGAATGATTGAACCCAGCAGTGCTTAACCATAGAGCCACATCCCAAGCCACTTTTTCTTTTTATTCTCAGGCAGATCCTAAGTGACTCTGAACTCACAATCCTCCTTCTGGCCTCAGCCTCCCAAGCTGCTGGGATGACACCCATGCACCATCATACAGGGCTTATTATTTTCTTTTCAGATAGGTCTCAATTTGTCCCCAAGTCTGACCTTGAACTTGTGATTCTCCCTGCTCAGGGTTCAGTGTGTCCCAAATAGAGAAACTGAAATTCCAGGTGCCCCACAAACATCCAGTTTGTCTCTGTCTTTTCTGTGACATTTTGTCAACCCAAGATTCTCCTTTTTATTCTTCCTCACTGAAAGGTTGTGGAAAAGAATATTCCTAAAATACAGCTCCCAAAAAAATAGAGGGACAGTGTGGTTCAGGGTGAGGGAAGAAAAATTTCCCAAACATTAAAACTCTTTCAGGTGTACACTTTCCTAATAACAATGAGACCTGAAATTAGACCCATCACAGAATAGCCCTAAGTGGATGCGCAGCACATATTAAAACTCTGGGAAACAAAGGATCCCAGAATAAGCACAATGATTTTCAACATTTTTACAACCACCACCCTCACAACTTAGAGTTTTTACCTGTACAACTAGACCCTGATGGTCAAAACTGTTGCAAGTATACAATGATTACAATGATTATATTATTGTACCCTATAAAATAAAAATTCCCTCTATAATGGGTCCACTTTCCCCATCTGGAAAATGGGTCCCAACATCATCCTAGTCTGTGAAAGAGGAAAGGCTTCTCTGAATCCTTTGAGGTCTGCCTCCCATCCTTTTGTGCTTACACTTATGACTGAGGGATTAGATTTTGTGACCTTTGAGATAATTTTTACCTAGGCCTCTCTTTGCCATCTGGGAGTCACATTGCGTTAAGCCTTGTGCCTGCTGACCAGTGTTTTCAGACTGACTGAGAACCTGAGACATTTTGAATGTACTAAGGTCATGCATTATTGCTTCTCCATTCTGGGGCCTATGGAGGCAAACATGGGGAAGACTGTGATGCAAGGATATTTGTGATGGTCATAAGCAGGGTCTCTGGAACCAAAGGGAGCATATAGCTCTTCTTAAACTGAACAGCAACCCCCACTCCCCCAAGGGCAAGGAGAAGAAGAGTAGGAGGAGGAGAAGGAGGAGGAGGTCATGGTGAAGAGCAGTAAAAGAAACAATACCACAATAATCTGGTGAAAGGTATCTCATGTCCATGGAAAAAGTGGCATAGCTTAGACCAAATTCTGAAGCAACTTTATTGGTGAAGAAAGGCCACAGGATGCAGAATCTATTAGTGTCATTCTTCACAATGATATAAATAACAAAAAATTAGATAGATGGCAGAGAAACAGACAGAGAGAGGGACAAAGAAAGATACAGGGATAGAAAGAGAGAGATAGAAAGAGAGAGAGAGAGAGAGAGAGAGAGAGAGAGAGAGAGAGAGAGAGAGAGAGAGAATGAAAGAATCAATTAGCTCCAGATTTTACTGAGCTCTCTGCACTGGCTCTCACTGAATCTCTCCATCACCCTTCCCTCTCTCCATTGTTTGTCTTTTCTTCCTTACTGTTTACAACCATTCTCACTTTGTATTTGGCTGCACAAACTTTAGATTATTCTGCCACTGAATCACAACAGCCCCCACCCCAGTTATCCAGCATTTTAATTAGAATAATTTCTATTCTTTGTGTTTGAATCTGTTTACAGCACATCTTCCACAGCTATCTCCCTCTCTCTTATCCCTATTAAATAAATGACCCTTTTAGCCCAATTTAAAAGGTAGATATCTGAATGAACTCATTTAAAATTTCTTTCAATAAGAGCTTAGGGATCTTCAGAGACCTCTGATTTGAAAGACTCTTCCTTGGAATCCACCTCCATTTTCTGCAGTAAATTCCTTAGGTTCTGGAAAGAAACATGTAAAAATTAGTTGAAATTGCTTTGGAGTTGGATTTTCCTGTGTTTTGGCTTTGGGTTCCTCTTTTTTAGACAAAATTTGTAGAGGAACAGTCTCTTAGAATTCTTTCCTGTCTAGTTTTATTGTGTCTGTTTGGTGGGTTTTATCTACTTTTGTCATTTGTTGTTTTTTAATTACTAAGAAATAAGCATTTTCTTGAACCACAAGTTGAGTCATTTTACATTTGGTAACAGACTAAAATACATTTAGGTCCTTGGTAATTAGAAGCTGTAAGAGGGACCTAAAAGAGACTGCCTTTGCTTAAAATAACAAAAACAAAAACAGTGGCTGTTTACCTAAGCCAAAATAACATGCATCTGAGTTACTGAAATCAGGAGAAAGCTTGCCATGTCTGACTTTATTTTTATCTGTCTCTGTATAACTCAAAACTTTGTGACCTTGTTCAGTTCTGCACTTAGTAGTCAGTGTTCCTGTAAAAGCTAGCACCACAAGTTTTGTCAGTCCTAAAAAAAAGGGAACCTAAAGCAAACCTCAACAATTTCTAAAATTGGAAATCATGCCACAGCTCTTCTCTGAACACCATAAAAGTAAGCTAAGTTCAAACAGGATGGCCTCTGCCTGTCTTGGGAGACTGGGGCAAACAGGAGAATCCCAAGTTCAAAGCCAACTTCAACAATTTAGTAAGACCCTTGGTAACTGAACAAGACACTGTCCCAAAATTAATAATAAAAATTATAGTAAGAGAATAAAATCAAATAAACAGGACTAGATTTGGAGATGAGTGGTTAACACCACTGAGTTTCATCCCTGGCACTAAAAAAGAAAAAAGAAAGGAAGAAAGGTACAAGTCAATAATTAGAACAAAATCAATAGAGTAAAATGTTTGGAGATGAAGCACATTTTAAACTAACACATGAGCTGAGCATGGTGGAACACACCTGTCATCCCAGTCTCTCCAGAGGATCCCAAGTTCAAGGCCAACCTAGGTAACTTGGGTAATCTGGGTATCCTACAAACCCACCCTTTTAAAAAGCAGTCTGTGGATCTAGCTTAGTCATTGAATGTTGAGAGTGTACATCCACCCCCAAACATAATAAAATAAAATAACATGCATCAAAGAAAAATCATAATGAAAATTAGACATCTTTTTATTTTTAAAGTGGACAGAATTTTGAACTGAATGTTGAATGGCTGAAAGATAAAAAAAAAAAAAAACTATTTTTGAGGAAAGCAGAAAAAGCCATGATAAGATGAAACCATCAGAGCCCCAGAATTCCAAAAAAAGTCTGAGGGAATAAAGAAAGCAACTCTTCATTTCAGGAAGTTAAAAAATTACACAACAAATTAAACCCAAAGAAAGTATGAACTTGTAAATTCATATAGATAAGGAAGAATATCAACATTCATCTTTCACAAAGTCTTGAGCAGATGGGGCTGTGGGTAGGCATAGAAAAGGGGTAGGGCAGTGGTCAGGGAGGTGTGGAAAATTGGACAAAATGTCCATTTCATCAACCCGGTAGGCTAGATAAAACAGGTACTTGTGTTATTTCTCCTTTAAGCCATTTTGAGATTCTGGAGCCACTATGGGCCTCTGGTCTCCACCACTTTGTCAGAAAGGGAAATTTACATTCCTCAAGACTGTGGTGCCAGGCAGCAGAGGGGGGAGGTAAGGTACACAGAGAAAAAGCCAGGTTGGCTTAAGGCATTGATGATTGTGATTTGCATATTTCTTCTGGTGCCCATTCAGAAAGGAGACTCTGGGCCCTCCAGTCTCTTAAAGCTATCAACCTGTGGTAAAGTAAAATATGGTTTACTATCATAGTATAGCATGGCTTCTGTGTGGCAAAGTCCATGGTAGATTGTACATGTTTCAAAAGTTGGTTTGTAACTCTGTATTTATAATGATGCATTGGCTAAAAGCTGAAAGAAAATGTTAATTCGAAGATCCCTTGTTTCAGATCATTTGTCAAATTTGTTCACAAACATTTAATCTCTGCCTCCTATTTCTCAATTACTTGATTTCTTTTGTCTCCTTCTGGATCCCATGAACCAGATCACAAAGATGGCAAAGACATCCTCAGTACCCAACTACTTATAAAAATATCTTCCACACATGCTTTTTTGAAATGGTTTTAAATATATAAATGTATATGTCTTTAAATGTCCCATATATAGACAAAATCAAAACTCTTTTCCTGACCAACATTTCTCCATTCCATTCCATAAAGGTAACCACTGCTAACATCTGGTTCATATTTGAGTTTTTGGTCTGTACTTGGCATACAGTTTTTTTATGAATGTGGAAATGCACATGCATGCATAGATATATTGGCATTCTTTTCTTCTTCTTCTTCTTCTTCTTCTTCTTCTTCTTCTTCTTCTTCTTCTTTTCTTCTTCTTCTTCTTCTTCTTATTATTATACCAGGAATTGAACCTGGGGGTACTTATTCACTGAGCAACATCCCCAGCCCTTTTTAATTCTTTTTTGTTTATTTTTGAGACAGAATCATGCTAAATTGCTGAGGCCAGCCTTGAATTTACAATCCTGCTACCTTGGGTGCACAAGTTGCTGGAATTGCAGGCATGCACAGAAATTACTGAGCCCAGCATTTATTATTTTTAAGATATCAAGTTGGAATCATAGAGTAGCATTGTATTCTTCACATAACATAATGTATGTTTTTAAAATTATTTTTACTAAACTAATATTTAAAGTAAAATTTACTCTTTTACTGTGAAGTTCTGAGTCTTAAAAAGGACTGACAGTTGTGTAACCATCCCCATAACCAAGATATATAACAGTTCCATAATACCAAAAATTGCTGTGCCCCTTTGCAGTACATCACTTATGCTTCTTGAATTGTGAAATTTTGTTGATGTCATTCCATAAGTTTTTTAAAAAATGTTTTATTCATGCATTGCTGTCAAACCTCATACTGGGATTCATACTGACATATTCATGAATGCCTATAACATAATTTGCTCCATTTCAATCCTCAGTACTTTTGCTTTTTCTCTCCTTCTCCCTGTCCCACTTTTGTGCCTGTATTCTACTAGAGTTCCTTCTATTTATTTATTGTTTTAAATTGTTCTGTTATACTCATACACAAAAGCAGAATTTATTATAATACATTTATACTTGTGTATATCACAAATTGCTCAATTTAATTCCATAGCTCCTCCCGATTCCCATCCATTCTTTCTCCGACTCAATTTCCTTCATGTACTCTACTGTTCTCCATTCTATTTCCATGAGATTCCCCTTTTAAAATTTATTTTTTTCTCTATTGTTCCTGCATTGTGAAAGAATGCATTTGACCCTTGACTTTCTGACCCTGGCTTATTTTACTTACCATGATAATCTCTAACTTTATCCATTTACCAGAATATTATATAATTTCATGATTTATCTTCTTTATTGCTGAGTAAAACTCCATTGTGTACATATACCATATTTCTTTCTCCATTAGATTGTTGAGAGTCATCTAGGCTGCTTCCATTACTTGGCTATTGTGAATAGCAATTATGTGCATCTTGCTAAGTATGTATCACTGTAGAATATTGATTTTAGATATTTCAGATAAGTACTAAGAGGGGTAGAGTTAGGTTATAGGGTGGTTCTATTCTTAGTCTTTTGAGGAATTTCCATGATGCTTTCCGAAGTGATTGTACTGCTTTATAGTCCCACCAACCATGCACGAGTGTACCTTTCTCTCTACAATTTTGCCAGTCACTCTTGTTATTTATATTCTTGATCATTAACATAAAAATTATAGAGAGATAAAACCTTAGGATAGATTTGATTTGCATTTCCCTAATTGCTAAGAATGTTGAATATTTCTTCACATATTTATGGCCATTTTCATTTCTTGTTTTGAAAATATCTGTTCAGATTATTTGTCCATTTATTTGTTGTTCATTTGCTTTTGGGGGGGCTGTTAAGATTTTTGGTTCTTTATATATTATGTATATAAATACCCGCTCAAAAGAGTAGCTGGCAAGTGTTTTCCCCCACTCTGCAGGTTCTCTCTTCATGCTCTTATTTTTTTATTAAAATATTTTTTTTATTTTTACCAACACATTTTGATTCATTGTACACAAATGGGGTAAAACTTTTTTATTTCTATGGTTGTACACAGTGTATATTCATGCCATTCATGTAATCGTACATATATATAGGGTAATACTGTCTGTTTCATTGTACTGTTTTTCCATCCCCACCCCCTCCCACCCCTTTGTCCTCTACACCATTCAAAGTTCCTTCATTCTTCTATTCCCCCGTCACCCCCCATCATTATATGTTGTCATGCATGATCTTTTTTCACTGTGCAGATATTCAATTTGAGGTGATTCCATGGATCAATTCTTGTTTTGAGGAGCAAAAACAGACCTAAAATTCATATGTAATAATAAAAGACCCAAAATAGTCAAAATGATACTGAGAAATAAAAGTATGGGGGTGCCCTGACAATAAATGATTGCACTATAGAGCTATAGTAACAAAAACAGTAGTTTATTGGTATAAAATAAGAAATGAATACTGAGGGAATATAATATAAAATGCAGAGACAAATAAACATACAGTCATCTGGCCCTTAACAAATTTGCCAGAAAACATATTTTGGAGAAAATATAGCATTTTAAACAAATGGTGCCAGGGAAACTGTGTATCCGTATGTAGAAGAATGAAACTAGATCCCTATCTCCTACTATTCCTAAAAGTTAATTTAAAGTGGACTAAAGACCTAGGAATTAGACCAGAAACATTGGAAGTCCTAGGAGAAAATATAGGGTCAACACTCCAACATAGTGTTGGCATATAGGCACCATCTACTTCATTTAGATGTGTAAATTGAAACTTTATTTTATTAATTCCCTTTATGTTTCCTGCTTTATTATCCAGTTTCTTTGGCAATGCAGACTACATATTTGAGAACAAAACAATAGTTTTATGTTTTCTTCATGGGAAATACCTGATTTTCTAATTAATTTCTGTGTATTGCCTTAAAAACCCAATTCAATACACATAAACCAATAGTCAAGCCTCTTAACCTAAAGAGGCAGAATTTCATTTCTATCACTTTATTATCATCAACATCACCACTCCTTCTACCACTACCAATAAAAGAGGTTGCTGAGTAAGCAAGAGATGTGGCTGTGTATAGTTTTTTTCAAACTGTATTTCATTATTACCTTCTACCCAAGGAATTGTTTTAGACATTTTTTATCTACTGATCCCCGTTTAACAGTGGAATGTGAACATTTTAATATTATAGATGTTGTCTATACCTGTGTATATACTATAGTCCTTTGGATGCCCCCAAACCATTGAAATATCTATGACAATTTTGCCCTGAAGTACCTGTCTTGAGACACTTCTTTATGATGACAATCTGCTGAGAATGCAAGGTGTATTGTGACTAGGGGAAATCTGAAAATCCCTTGTTACTCCATGGATCTCCTGGTTCAAGCTAAAATAATCTGTCATAAGGGGAGGTTCAGCCTTAATGGGATATCTACAGAGCTAACTCAAGTATATATATGGAGTAGTGGTCAAGTCTCTACACTTGAAAGGACATTTAAACCTTGCCTGTGCTCCCTATCTTAGAGAAATACATTTTTCTACCCTTCTGTTACTTCAGACATCCTCACCTTCCTGTGAGGTAAAAGCAGTTCCAACCATTCATTAATTATATTTTCATAAAAGATAAAAGAATCACTGATCAGAGAGCTTCTGCTTCCAGTCCTGCCATGAACCTCTGAGGAAAGGGTAAGGGGCTCCAAACCAAGCTCCCTGCTGCAGGATAAACAGAGGGAAAATATGTTAACCCTCATAGCAGAATGTGTCCTGGCATACTTGCTACAGATTTACCATCAGAAACTCAAGGTGCTGAGAAGGCAGGTTCTCTCCAGGACACTGGCAGTGGTACTGGGGAATAAACTTTTAGACATCTGTCTCTGGTTGCAAGAAAATGTTTTGTAGTCATACTCTTCCATGAATACCTCATCCAAAGTGTTGTTATGAGATTAATTCCAGGTACTAACATAAGGAGCCTAGAGCTCGACACTCTAAACAATCTGTTCCATAAATTTGGCCATTTTTTTCTTAGGAAACTTATGTGGTCCCTGACATGCTGAGTCAGCCCTTTAAATAGATTTCAGGTCTGAATCACCTTAAAATTCTTTTCTAAAACTGCCATTGAATCTTCCATTTTTGTGGAAACAGAGATTCTGTTTCAAGATTATTCAAGTTATTAATCCATATTAATATGGGCTTCAGAAAATGGATAACAGCATTTGGAACCAAAACCGCATGCCAGTGTCTATTTCCCCCTAATGCTGCCAGCAGCAGACATTTCAGATTTTTTCTCATGTCAGTGTGATTTTTTTTTCCAGAAGTGACCCATTGGAAGAGCAGTCGCAGAGGCTTATTAAAACTTAGATGTTCAGTGTGTCTTCCCCCAAAATTGCCATATTTAACAAATAAAATATATATAGAACATTCACCTAAATTTGAGTTTCAGATAAACAAAATGATATTACATGTGAATAAAAATTATATGCTGCTATTTGGTGTACAAAATTAGCTGGGTTAAATGTAATCTGATGGCTTTATATATGTGGGCCTTTTTGAAGGAGAGCCAAGGTGCTTTAATTAGTTCTCAGGAGATGCCAATACCAGTTGTCATACTTTGAGGGAGTTCTCTTGATATTCCAGATGGTTGGAGTTTTCAGATTAATACATCACCAGATAACAGCCACCATGTGGATCATAAAAGGTTCAGCTGGATCAAGTCAACACAAATTCTTGTGAGATAATCAATATTTATTCTTTTTGTTTATTTGTTAAGGAGAGATACAAACCCAACATATGGGGCTTTGTGAACTTTATGTCTTGTAGTCTGTTACTATTGACTGAAAAGGGGATTCTCTTATTCTTGAAAAGTGGAGGAGTGGGATTTGTTATAATTTCAACTGTTGTTTACCTGAGATTTTATGTGTGAGATTTCATTTAGAAACAGTTCATCAATTGGTTTTTAAAGGGATTTCTATGGAAAAAGTTTAAGGTTTTCACTCTACTCTTAGAATTTATAAAGTAATTTCAATTCCCATTTATAAGATAATCCTTCAAGTATAATTATGCTTGTTAACAAAATAAGATAGTGCTGCAGTAAGTAGCTCTAAAATCCACACAAAAAGCCATATTCTTTGAAGTCTGTATGATGTGTGTGTAATAAAAATGAGAGGTTTTTTTTTTTCACATCAAGAACTATTCCTCAAAGAATGTGTCCTAAAACACTTTGTCCTGCAGCTGAGATACCCTTTGGCCAGGAAGACACTTTCCTTGAATACATATAGACAGGACTCCTTCTGAAAATACCAGGTATGTATACCTTTCAGTTCATGGCCTTTGTGGCTATGCTGATGCAACACAGCTGGGTGTATGAGTCTACTCAGTGCTATGGTTTGTTGATATGAAGCCCTCTTGTCATGTAATCTAAGTCATATTCTCATATGTAGATTATTCTTATCTGTTTTTGTTGTGAGCATTTTCATATCTTTATATTTAATTAATGGAAATTTACATATATAAGGAATAAAGTCAATTTATTGATTTCAATATAATTTTTGTTGTAATCCTTACTCAGTTGAGAACATAGACTAAGAACAGGGTGTATTTGGGGAGGCTCTTAAAGACTCAATACTTTGGAATCAAGACCAGAGAAAAGCTGGCGAGAAAATGTCATATGAAGCAAGCTGTGGACCTATTGTTAAAACATCCCTGAGGACAGACCAGAACATATGCTGCACAAGGCAAGATTACAAACATTCCTGTTTTATCTTCCCAATTCTTTTATTAGATGAGTGTTTTCCATGATGGAGAAGGAATGAGTGTGTAGAGACAAGATGTGTTTTGTCATGGATCCATTCCATGTAGCAGAATGTATCAGGAATGCAGGTAAGCACTCCCCAGGATAACCCAATATATAATTTGAATGCCTGCATAAGTTTCAGCTTACTAAATAATATTTCAGTCCTGCTTTTTTGAAATAATTCTTAAATGATTCCTTAAATGATATTTTTAAAATAAAAAAAAAATTCCTAAGTCATTTAGTCAAGGTATTAGATAGAGGCAGTCTCTTAATTTTCTGCCAAGGATGGCAAAGAACATAGCATGGTGTGTGAATTTTGTGTTTGATCTCAGATGGCTAGGTCATATGCAAGAGTCTTAAGATACCTTCCATTTTCTCTCTATAAAGATAACACTACCCTAGGGTCATTTTTAAAGCAAACAAATTGCTCATAAGAGATACATGCTTTGTTTCCACAACTGAACCAGAATTTGGCTCACTGCTGATGTATCAGACTAGTTCTTCTAATTGGCACTCATCTTAGATGGTGGCCTGCATAAGGAAGGCATTTTTTAAGTCAGAGGAGAGGG